>NC_140178.1:15702376-15762376 GCF_963971535.1 Notolepis coatsorum
CCCCCTCAATGTACAGTTTTGCTTGTTTATACAGTGTGCCCCCCCCCCAACCACCTCCAATGTAGATGACCCAGTATGGTTGTCAATATCCCAGTGTACCCAACCCCCCCCACCCAACCTCCTCCAATGTACAGTTTCTACGTCAAATGTATATACTCCCTTTTCCTGACTCCTTTTGTATCACAAACAGTACTGTATTTGCAAATCTGGTATGTCATAAATGTATAGATGTAGCAGTACTGACTATCTGTATGTCATGTATTGATTGATTGAATTGATTGATTGAAAAGTTTATTAACAGATTGCAGAATGGGTACAGTACAGTACAGCTCAATACATACAATTGTTAAGAGGATGCAGACCTGAGAAAGACTTTCGTCTTGTTTCCATCAGGGTCCCCCATTTTCAATTCATCATATGACACACATGACATACAGATAGACAGTACTGCTACATCTATACATTTATGACATACCAGATTTTCAAATACAGTACTGTTTGTGATACTAAAAAAATCCAGAAGAAGAGTATATACATTTGACATAGAAACTGTGCATTGGGGGAGGTTGGGTAGGTGGGGTGGGGCTGTACATTGGAGGTGGGGGGGGGGGGGGGGGGGGGGGGGTTGGGTAGGGGGGGGGGCACACTGTACATTGGAATACTGACATACATTTGACATGGAAACTGTACATTGGAGGAGGTTGGGTAGGTGGGGTGGGGTTGGGTGGGGCTGTACATTGGAATACTGACAAAGCCATGCTTGGTCTTTATTGTACAACTGGGTTAGGACATTTGTAGGGGCCAGTTTTGAATTGCAGTCTCCCGTAGGTGTTCTTTGAGAGTGTTTTTGAAGGTGGGTAGTGATTTACATTCCTTTACAGCTTTGGGTAGGGCGTTCCACATTGTTGTGGCATAATTGCGAAACGTGTTTAGTCCCTTGTTTGAGCCGAATCTGGGTTTTACATGATTTGTGGAGCTCCCTCTGGTGTTGTGATCGTGGTATTCACTGACCTTTGGGAAGTATTTTGACATGTACATGGGTACCTTGGTTGTGTAGTGTATCTTGTAGACCAGGCCCATTGCAAGTTGCTGTACTCTGTTGTCTACTCTAAGCCATCCTAGGTTGGCAAAGTGTGCAGGGGTGAGGTGGGTTCTAGGAGTCAGGTCAAGCAGTAGTCTGACTAGTTTGTTTTGAGATGTTTGTAATTTGGTTTTTAGCGCCTTTGAGGTGCTTTGGTACCATGAGGTGCAAGCATAGTCGTAGTACCCTTGAATGAGTGCTCCTGCCAGAGTCTTCAGGGTATTCTTGTTTACCAGGGAGGAGATCCGGTACAAGAATCGAGTTCGTTGATTGACTTTTTTTATTACATTGGATGCCATTTTGTCACAGGAAAGATTAGCCTCTAGGATGGAACCCAGGTAGGTAATTTCATCTTTCCTTGTGACAATATTGTCACCCACTGTAACTGAGAAGCCGTCTGTTTTGCTGAGTTTGTTATTTGAACCGAAGAGAATGGACTCTGTTTTGCCCATGTGTAATGATAGTTTGTTGTCGGCGAGCCATATGCAGATTTTGCCTAGTTCCGAGCTGAGGGTTTTTTCAACCTGTAACTTGTTCTTGTCAGAGACCAGCAGGGCTGAGTCGTCCGCAAACAGGAACAAGTTGCAGTCACAAGCTTGTCATAAATGTCAATATGAATTGAAAATGGGGGACCCTGATGTAAACAAGACGAAAGTCTTTCTCTGGTCTGCATCCCCTTAACAATTGTGTGTATTGAGCTGTACTGTATTGTACCCATTCTGCAATCTGTTAATAAAGTTTTCAATCAATCAATCAATCAATCAATCAGCTGGTTCTCATTTCCTCTTTTGAAGAGCGGGACGCGTGGGACAGGATTACGGGGGGGAGACTGCCATCTGCTGGTGGAGGTTGAAGTGTGCAGGGTGCCAGGGTGCCAGGGTTGGTCGATGGCAGGCCAGGCTGAGAGTGGGCTCAGGCTGCATTGGGCTACTGATGCTGGTCTTTCAGTTGACTAGCTTTTTGTGTTTGGTGGGTCCTTATACTATACTAACTATATGTAGCAGTCTGAAAACATTGTATATTATTCAGGACTGCTGACTGGTGTTTTATATTCCCTTTGTACACAAAGACATCATTGATATTCACACGAACAATGACACAAGCGTCCCCTTCCGAAGAGCACTGGAATATGGATTATAAACGACAGTACTGGATCATATTCTACCATGCTTTTCCCTTGTGACTGGCAGGCGGGACCTGCAGGGGGCGGTAGCAGGCAGAGAGTGGCGGAGAGAGTTGGGAGGAGATAAATGGAGGAGAGAAACGGAAGACGCTCTCTTCGGCAGTGAACTTGAACAACGAACAGCGCAACGAACGGGGGCTCTGGAGAGCCCTGTTGCTGAAGTTATGCCAGAGGGCCCCGTGAGATAGCAACGGGTGATAGGAAGTACTGGCTAGTGGACACGATATCCTAGCAGTACCAGCGATAGTGTGTGAACAATTAGTGCAGAGCCAGGCACTAGCAATCGGGTTATAATAGTTACTGTGTGCGGTATAAGTAACGTGCGGCTAACTGAGTATCCAAGTCCTTAACCATCGAGTTATAGTAGCTACTGTGTGCGGTATAGAGTGCGAGCCCCAGGACGAGCGTGGGCCAACAACCGGTCTGCTCCAGCTGACTTCAATCAGATCTGCACCCGGCTGCCTGCAATCAGTCTGCTCCGGCTGACTTCAATCAGACCTGCACCAGGCTGCCTGCAGCTTACGGGAGTTCCTCCCGTCCAGCAGGGGTCGTCATCGCTCAGCACACGCTCTCAGCCGGCGCTGCCTCTCTGCCCAGCTCCGCCTGCTAACATCCTCGCCGAGAGCGTTCAACGCCATCTTGCCTCCCGGACAACAGTGGAGTGGCGAGGCGGCCATTTTGGATGAGTACAAATGAGCATTGACGCTCCCGAATTATTATACAGTACACAGTGTGGTGCAGCCTGCGGGCGAAAGTAACGTTGCTACTACCATTCCATAGGGGTACCCCAAACAATATATGCCGGCATTAAGATAGGACTTACTGGTATTTTGTGGGCCCACTCTTTTGTTTTTCGTTCCTTTTCTTTGAGCGTGATAAAATGTGTGTTTCCTAATAATTCCCATTCGGTGAAACCTGCTATTTCCTCCCTTATGTTCCCCTTTCCTTCCCCATATTACCGACCTGGAGCAGTATATATAATCCCTTAGGGAAGGTGGATACTGTGTCCAGCCCAGACGTGGGCAGCACTTAGTCTGTGTACAGTGGACAGTACTTAGTCCGGGTACCGTGAGAGCACTTGGTGCCTAGGTGTAATTATATAATTACCAGATTGTAATCGTTGTGTGATGATACCCATGGTGCAATAATCACCAGACGTAGCAATGTTGTAACTAGGCCATGGTATAATAACACTCAGACAGAACGGGAGCACGGTGTGTGTGTCTTTTATTGAGTCTGATTCTAATCCTTTGATGCGGGTAATATCTCTATTATTAACCCCTTCCTGTTCAACCTCCCCTTTTCCCATTGTAAGGTTTCTGGTGTTACTGAGGGAGGGTACTGCTTGCGGGGGGAACCAAGTTATTTATTTACCATTCGGTCATTAGGTGTGGGGGGGTGCTAGGGGACAATCGGGGAGAGTGAGGGCGTGTTGGGGAGTACTGCTGACTGCCCAAGAGAGAGGGAGGAAGACCAGAGTACCAGACCAGGTTTGTAAATCCTGGGCCTCACACACCCCACTGCCAGCCTCCAGTTGACGCTCCTGACCCCAAAGCCGGAGGTGCAGCTAGCCAGAGTGCTACCGTGTCTCGCTACCTAGTGACCGTGTGTTATGGTTTGACACCGACCCCAAACGCAACGACACAAGAGAGTAGGATTCAGAGTTGCCAAATACGAGGGCTTGTTTATTTGGTACTAGGAATAAGAGAAACAGGGAAAGCAAGTCAAACAAGACAGGTACAATGATCAAGGGGCAAAGTTCTGCTGCTCTGCAGCTTCTCCCGTGAGGGTTGTCTTGGGAAGCAGGTGTTGACTTCTGAACCGCTCTGCAGAATCCTCTCGGTGGGTTCTCAGATGTTGTTGCGAGACCGAGAGAGGGAGAGAGGGAATGAGTCAGTGACAGAGCAGTCTTAAACGAGCAGGAGAACAGGGTGTACAATTCTTCGTGTTAACAACACAGTGAGCACAGTTCCAAACACAGCCCAAGTGAATCTCTTCGTGTTAACAACACAGAGAGCACAATTCCAAAAACAGCCCAAGTGAAACTCTTCGTGTTAACAACACAGAGAGCTAAATCCAAACACAGTCCCAGTGAATATCTTCATGTAAACACACAGTGAATATCTTCATGTAAACACACAGTGAATATCTTCATGTAAATACACAGTCCAATTGTGAAATAATATCTTCGGTGTGAGCAAACACACAGTGAATCTCTTCATGTAAACACACAGTCCAATTGTGAAATAATATCTTCGGTGTGAGCAAGCACACAGAGGGAGATGGTAGATCCCAAAATATTATTCCATAAAGGAAATAGCAAAAATAGATAATGGCTGGGTGAGTGACTGTTTGACAAAAAGGTGGTAGTCTTCAGTGTAAATTTACACACGAAAAATGGAATAGGTCAAGAACAGTCAAAAAGATAACTCACCCAGACGAGATGCGTAATTGGAACTGGATCAACAGTGGAGGCGAGCGCGCGCCACGGGAGCAGGTATCCAAGCGAAGGCTTCTAGGAATTCCTGGAGAACAGCACAGAGAAAAAAGCAGCAGCAACAGCAACGGGGAAAAATATCCAGAGACAAATCAAGGCGACAAAACAAGACGATCCAACAACTTAGGGTGGGGAAAAACGGGGTATAAATACTGAGGGATCGATTGATTGAAAAGCGTGGGGAAGTGAGAGAACCAATCAGCGACGTCTCTGATGACGTCAACGGGGAGAAAGCAGTGACAGCTGGGGAATGTGATTGAAAAGCGTGGGGAAGTGAGAGAACCAATCAGCGACGTCTCTGATGACGTCAACGGGGAGAAACGTGTGAACGAGGGGATAGAACCAATTGACAGAAAATGAATGAAAACAAAGCGAGGGTGGTTAAAGGAACAGAACGAGTGAGAGAGCAAGGACAGAAACCTCACACCGTGTACCACAGTTCCCACGAAGCAGGGATAATCCACCCTGCTACATAGCTGCTCCTTAAATGTTTACTAATATATATATATTATAACTTAAATACGGAGTATTTCCTCTACTTATCTTCCCTTATTTGCTCTGCTTCCATTACTGATGGAGGGGAGATGGAGGAGATGACAAAAATATGGGTTCCCATTGCATTCAAGATACAAGATACAAGATACTTTAATGCCACACAACGATGGTTGGTGGTAATTGTTTGCGGTACAGTTTGTTAAGCACTGGGACATCAACATGAAACATCAGACATCAAACGCCCACCTCCCACTCCCGACAATAAATACATATATACATAAATACATACAGGACAGTCACATGTAACAGTACTGTCAGTGACGGATGCTTGCCCGTCTGTGCAAAGGGGGGCGGGCCAGGGTGTTTAGTGTTCTGACTGCTGTGGGAAAAAAACCGTTTGTGAAGCGTGTGTGTCTGGTTAAAATGGACCTGTAGCGACCTGAGGGCATGCACTGGAATAAGTGGTGTGCTGGGTGGGAGGGATCGTTGACTATTTTACCAGAGCGGGTGACTGTGCGTGAGGTGTAGATGGAGTCCAGAGAGGGGAGGGGGGCAGCCAATTATTTTGGAGGCTGTCTTGGTGATGCGTTGTAGTTTGTGTTTGGTGTGTTTGTCAGTGGAACCGTACCAGACTGTGATGGAGGAGGTGAGGATGCTTTGAATTATGGCGGTGTAGAATTGGACCAGCAGGCGTTGTTGGACTCTGTACTTCCTCAGTTGCCTTTTTGATGATGGCAGTGGTGTTAATGTCCCATTATAGTTTATTGCTGATGTGGGTGCCGAGGAACTTGAATGATTCCGTTAGGGGTATGGGTTGGTCTGAGATGGTTATTGGGAGTATGTTTTTTTTTTTTTTTAAGCCCTGAAGTCTATGGCAATTTCCATGGTTTTGGAGGTGTTGAGCAGGAGGTTGTTGGTTGAGCACCACCTCACTGCTCTCCACCTCCTGCCGGTAAATGGACTCATCATTGTTGGAGATGAGGCCCAGGATGGTGGTGTTGTCTGCGTACTTGAAGGCCTTGACTGAACTGTCCAGGGGGGTGAACTGGTTGGTGTAGAGGGAGAAGAGCCAAGGGGAAAGGACGCAGCCCTGGGGGCCCCAGTGCTGAGGGTCAGAGGGCAGGATGATTTATTGTTTACCATGACTGTTTGGGTTCTATTGCTGAGGAAATTGAGGATCCAGTGGTTGATGGTTGGGTTGATGTCAATGTCCTGTAGCTTATGGAACAGATTATTGGGGGAGATGGTGTTGAAAGCTGAAGTCAATAAACAGGATACGGTGTAGGTGTTAGGGGTTTCCAGGTGCTGTAGCAGTGGCGTAACTCTGTTGCTAGTGGTGCGGGGGACAGATTAGGGGGCGTGGTCAGTAAGTCGCAGGGTACCTATTTTTTTTTCTTCTAATACCAGGTGTGCAATACGCATTTCCCCAGGCGGTGGCGCCTCTTGTAAGAGGTGGTCATCGTGGAGCCAGGGCTTGTCCGGCTCTACGTCCGCTAATTTAATATAATGATAGTGAAAAATTTTCAACTCCGTCAAAACAAACAAGCTGCACAGGCATAATAAACTGTAAGCGACATATACATGTCTGCACTGTCTTTTTTCCACTACAAAGTGCCTCTCGGGTGCACAACACATGAACAGATCAGTCACCTGACTCCAATGCAGGTGCTCGCATTATATATATATATCGAATGTATCATTATTATTATAACACATGAACAGATCAGTAGGGTGGGCACTTGACCTGCAGCACCGCAGCGGGTGTACCATAAATCGAATGTATTATTATTACCAAAACACAACTCACCATAATGCATAATCCAAAATCCCAACTTTGAAACATGTCAACTTGAACACAGTCGCGTCATCGCCTCGTGTTGCCATGCCAACACGCGAGAGTCACCCGTTGCGACAAACGTATTTCAAGTATGACTCCTGTTCATTAAAAGAAGCTTTATAGGTCGTAGGCTCCTCTTCTGGCTCATCAGCCGGTATTTCCCCGTTGCAAAAAAGCCATCCAAAGACGTTTGTTTTGTTTCTCTTAACACATCCTTGCAAACGTTCGCTCGCATCCCAAACGCGGAAGTGAAAGTGAAATTCCATTGGTTCTCCCAGTCCACGTGACCATCTCTAGCACTTCAATTGGCCATAGTGACAGACATAGACACGATGAAGACCTGAGCTCAGAGATGGAACAAGCAGCTGATGTGGTCCAAGTGCGCGCGTGTCACCGTTTATTATCATGTAACATTGTTTGCATGTAAAAACGTGGGGGGGACAATAACTCCATTCTGAAAACATGCAGGGCACTTTTCCCGGGGACCCCCCCCTAAGTTTCGCCCCTGTGCTGTAGAGTGTGGTGGAGAGCCAGGTTGGCGTCCTCTACTGACCTGTTGGTCCGGTATGCAAACTGGTGTGGGTCCATGTGGGGTTCTGTGGCGGTTTTGAGGTAGTCCAGGACCAGATGTTCAAATTATTTCATTGCTACTGATGTAAGGGCTATGAGTATGTAGTCGTTGAGACAGGTTATTTTGGTGGTTTTGGGGACTGGGATGATGGTGGATTGCTTAAAGCACTGTGGGACTGAACAGAGTTGTAGGGATGTATCGTAGATTTCAGTGAAGACGGGGGCCAGCTGGTCTGCACAGTAGTGGAACACTGCAGAGGAGAGGAGGTCAGGCCCGGAGGCTTTCCTTGTATTGGTCTTTTTGAAGACGGCTCTCACTTTGTCCTCGTGGATGATGGGGGGGGGGTTTGTCGAACCGGGCATAGAAGTGGTTGTACTAGTTACCCTGCTGGCCAGTATGTCTTGATTGATTGAAAACTTTATTAACAGATTGCAGAATGGGTACAATACAGTACAATACACACAATTGTTAGTGAAAGGGTTAACCTGCTGTCGTGTGGCAGTGAAAGGGTTAACCGTTTGGTAGTGCGGCAGTGAAAGGGGGATGCAGACCAGAGAAAGACTTTCGTCTTGTTTACATCAGGGTCCCCCATTTTCAATTCATCATAACATTTATGACATACACGGCATACAGATAAACAGTAACATCCCAGATATTTATGACATACAAGATATACAAATATACAGTACTGTTTAAGAGACAGCGTTTCTAAAAGAGAGTATACATTTGAGGGGGAAGAAACTGTACATTGGAGGGGGGGGGGGGGGGGGGGTTGGACATTTTACCATAGTGTCTTTATATACCTGTATCACTGACTGTACATATTAATACTACAACCCTGTACATACATCTGATTAGCACTATTACTCAGTAGTACCAATAATGTTATATACCCAGTTTAATCACCTGTACATTGTATATTACTATTGCACTTTACTGCTATATTTGCACTCTGGTTGGATGCCAAACTTATTTTCATTGTACTGTACTTGTGCTGTATTATGACAATACGTTTGAATCTAATCTAATCTAATCAAGTGGAGGTCTGTGACACTGACAGCGGAGGTAACTCGGCTCCTCAGTTCTGTCCACCATCAACATCAGGGACATGCTGGTGCCTCTGAGGTCCCTGGAAGCCCCTCAAGGACCCCTGGCATTTACTCAATGAAATTGTGGAATTAAACTACTCCACGTTTTTCCGGGGACCTGCTGGAACACCATCAACGACACTATCAACGACCACCGCTACAGCCTACAGCCTACAGACATACTGGGGTATTGGAGATGATTGAACTGGCATGTCCTAGTCGTGCTCGAGTGGCTCCATCTGGTCGGTTCTGGGCGTTTACAAACACAACAACACTGTGTCTTTTCAATCCAACGACACAAGGCCATTACAAGATAACGTGTTTCTGACACATTTAATCGCGTATTTTACAGATGGCCTTGATGATAAATGGAATTATTGTTGGGAATTGTACCACTTACTGGTCAAACATCCCTCGTGGGCCTCTTCAAATCAATTATTTGCTTTGGAATACAATTTTTAGAGGCCACTCCAAATATAATTGACAACGCAACGTTTTCTATGTTAAAACACAAGAAAATTGCGAATGGTGAAAGATAAGATTAGATTCAAATTCTTTGTTGCCTATATTTATTCAAGTTTCAAGTTTCAAGTTTCTTTAATAGTTGTCATACAGAAGTACAGAATACTTTTATACAAAATGCTTCTTACTGTTACGCTCCAGAGACTGTGCAAGACAAGATAAGTATGAAATAAAATAACATAGTATAGCATGTAAATTAGAAGTAAAAAAAATGAGGTCACAGTGTTCAGTATAGACATATGTACAATGTTCGATGCAGAATAGACGTAACTGAGTTACCATATAATATACAATACTATGCAGTGTACTAATATACAATACTATATAGTGCAAGGCAGAAATGGGATGAGGTGCAATTTAGGTACAATTTACAGTAGGTGTACGAGTTGTAGTGCAAATCCTTTATCAATAAATATAAAGTGTGTTTGTGTGATCTAAAGTGTGGAGAGTGGGTGCTGCAGTGTGTTGTTTGTTTAAGTGAGTGTGTGCGTGTGGGTGTGTGTGCTGTGTGCATTTGATGGTTGTTGCATAGTGTTTATTGTTCGTTTAG
This sequence comes from Notolepis coatsorum, assembly GCF_963971535.1. NCBI lineage: Eukaryota > Metazoa > Chordata > Actinopteri > Aulopiformes > Paralepididae > Notolepis > Notolepis coatsorum. The sequence continues at coordinate 15,712,201 of NC_140178.1, forward strand.
CAGCCTGATGGCCTGGGGATAGAAGCTTCTTCTGAGTCTTTCTGTGCTCGCCTTAAGACTCCGGTATCGCTTGCCTGACCGCAGCAGTTCAAAGAGGCAGTTGTTCGGGTGGCTCGAGTCCTTAATAATTCTCTTAGCCTTCCCCCTGCACCGCTTGTTGTAAATGTTCTGGAGGGTGGGAAGCCCCCCTCCAATTGTGCGTTCGGCTGAACGTGTCACTCTTTGTAGTCTGCTACGGTCTTGTGCAGTGCTATTCCCAAACCAGGAGGTGATGTTGCCAGTCAGGATGCTCTCTATTGTACATGAGTAGAAGTTCCTAAGGATCTTCTGACTGACTTGGAACTTCCTTAGGCGCCTGAGGAAGTAGAGGCGTTGTCGTGCCTTCTTCACAACACTGTCAATGTGTGTGGTCCATGTCATTATTATTATTATTATTATTATAATATAATTATCTTATCTGAATGGTGAAAATTACATTAATCATGATTATAGATAAATGTTTTTACTTCTGACTTTATTTATGTCTTGTGAAATAGTCAAACAGCACCAGTCCCTCCATCACCAGCACCAAATCGACATTGCACATAAGAAACCTGTTCTTAACCCTTTCACTGCCACACGACAAATGGTTAACCCTTTCACTACCACACTACAGAAGGTTAACCCTTTCACCACCACACTACATACGGTTAACCCTTTGCATGCCATTCTTATCTCCAAGAGGCCCTCTCTGGGTCGACCTTGGAGTCGTCCAAGAAAATGTCTTCAGCCCTCAGATAAGAGGAACCATGGCTTATTTATGATCTGATACTGATACGAAATGTCCCATTTGGATTCCAGGCTGAAAACACTATGCTTATGACTGTTCCTGAAGCTTGGACTTTGTTGTATCTGATAATGATACTAGTTACCAGCGTTGTTGTCAGATCAGCAATATACTCGTGTGAAGAATGGGATGTCCAGACATGTGCTCCTGACTTTCTTGCAAGTTTATTAACAAAAGCACCCTTGTGCATCCCTGGTACCGATTCTGTCTTTCTTGATTTTGTGTGTGTGTGTGAGCACAGCGGTGTCTGTGTTTATTATTATTTCATGAAATTGGGACCATATCTTCATTTTACATATATTTTCATTATGTCAAAAGATTATGATTTGAAACGCTCTAAAAAAAAGTTAGTAATATAGGGGTACACGAGATACCCTGGCGTCCAGTTTCATCCCATCCACTTCCATGTTAATAAAAACGCAATAAAAACGCAATAGTATAAAAAAAAAAAGAAGATATCTCCTCCCTAATTTTCACATCATATATCGATAAATAAACAGAATAATTACACCAGGCATGCACTATAAAACAATACATACCTTTTAGTAATATATTAGTAATAACCGGTGCTTACTAACGTTAGCCTCTCGGCTATTTCTGACCACTATTTCTGACCGAAATAGTCAACCTTTCTTTTTTATAATGGCAGATTCTTATTCACAGGGATTTTGTCCAGTTTTCACACGCTGTAATATGGTGTCTAAAATTTATAGATATATGATGAATATGGCCGTTTCTCCGTTTTTTTTCAATAAAAACTGACTTAGTATCAAACAAACACGAATATAAGTGGTTAAAATTCGGAAATATTTGTAATTTGTTACAGATATCTTGAGATTAGGTTTTTAATGTTAATTGTGGGATTTTTTTTTTAAATAGTATAAACAGTTAAAAGACTTTCAACTTGATCCATACTTTCATTTCTTAAGCCCCATGAGTGCTACCAGTTCTAGGGAGGCACAAGGGTTAAAAACACTTGCTGTCATTCAAAAACACTGGATGTATACAATAATTCAAGGTTTGAATCAGCGTTCTCCAAACTAATCTAACAAGAATGTCTGCTGATTGTATCCCGTCATTGGCAACATGGATATAGCTTATCCTTTACCGATGGGGCAGTCCGTCCGACGTATCCTTCTTATTCTTCATCATCATCTTCTCTTTCAACTCTCCTCTAGTGTCTTGATGGCCCTGTATTTATAGCCGGCCGGGGTCCAGCTGATGACATCACAGCTAGTGACATCATAACAGGTTTTCCTCCAATCCACAAACAGTTAGTTTTCAGTTTGAAAATGTAGGCTTGGCTTATCGCTAACTGCCCTGCTGAAGACAGTATTTCTTTCCAACTCATTTTAAGACTAAAACATTGTTACTATTACATTTACAACACATGATATATGAATATTAAGGTACTTCTCTCAAAGACACATATTTCAACATAACACATTAACTGTTTTCAGGGGTGTAGCTCCAGATTCTGGGCCCCATGAAAGAATGTATTTGTAGGCCCCCAGTGAATGCGAGCGTGCGTAAGCGCGCAAGAGTTTTTTTTTTTGGCAATTTTTTTATTGATGAAAACGCATAATATGGTTTTTACCTATACATTCGGATCAGCAGTTCAGCACCTGCACTGTTGGTGGGTGAGCCTAGTAAAGGATGTCGCATTGCGTTCATCTTCAATGAATGGACCAATGCAATAGTCTACCAAAGCCCCCCCTCTCTCTCTATATATCTCACACACACACACACACACACACACACACACACACACACACACACACACACACACACACACACACACACACACACACACACACACACACACACACACACACACACACACACACACACACACACACACACACACACACACACACACACACACACACACACACACACACACACACACACACACACACACACACACACACACACACACACACACACACACACACACACACACACACACACACACACACACACACACACACACACACACACACACACACACACACTTCAGAAACAAACATAGTATCAATGAGAGCATCAATAATACACCTGAGTGATGTCTAGTAAAAAAAAAAAAAAAAAAAAAAAAATGTGGGCCCCCCCCCCCAGTGCTGGGCCCTTGGAATCATCCTAAGCTACCCCCCCCCCCCAGCTACGCCCCTGACTGTTTTGTCCCAGAGTAAACCACAAAGCTGACATTCACAGGAGTTATTTTCAGTTCAGAGTATCAAGATCTATATTACCTTATTCATTAAACTTATTTACCTAGATTTCTTTAAAACAGAGCTTTTCTAAATAATTATCTTAAATGATACTAATTCAACCAGTTACCAATGATACTCAAACTTAATTAGTTTACACAATAGTTTTGCACTTTAGTAAAATCACTTGACCTCCCTTAATCCTGTACATTTGGCTATAAACCACTCCAACTTTACTATCAACATGTTTCCCAGGTTAAACACATCATTTCAGTAATATTTGTAGTTTAATCTGGTTTAAATTGAACATAGAAAAATACATTTCTAATGTGTCCTAATTTCTAAACCGTATCTCCTTCCTCCTGTCTGTTTGTGCCCCAACAGAAGTTGGAGCTTTTCACACTCTGAGAGAAACAGCTGCTGAGCTTGCTTGCATGCAAATGCCTTGGTCTCCCTTTCCAGCTACTCACAGCATTTCCTGATTACTTGCATTAGTTACAGAATGAGTTATTCTTAAAAGATATATACTTTATCCCACATTATACTTTGAAGATGTAATGTTTTAAATTACTTTTTTAAAAGGCTTGATTCAACCAGAAGCTTTATTTCATGATTATATCTTACGTGATTTTCAAGAGCAGTCTAGCTGCTCACACAACACTGCGTTGATACAGATGTTTATCACATATACATGTGATTTGAATGTTATCACCGTCATTGGCCGAACCATTGTTTGAGTCTTCAGGGGTGAATCATATCCCTTGGTTTCTTCTGTTGTGTGTTGCTTTGAAGCTTACTGAGGTGTCTGTATACAAAATTGGTTTCTGTGGAGACATCCTGGCTCGCATGACCTGGGACAACTGGTCCCCTTTATTGATTTAGCTGTTTGGTCACTGGAGGATTTTCTCTAAATGGCTTCCTCCTGAATTCCCAATTTAGAGGTAATAGTTATTTAAGAATATGTATAATTTTAACAGTCAAATTATACTACAACTTCTGTTTTCCGCACCCTCTGCTTGGAATAGCCTATAGAATAAGCTTAAACTCCAGGACCTAGTTACCGTTGGTGAATGTAAAGCCATTGTACAGTCTATGGAATATGAGACTATTGATATATTAGTTGCAAATGTTTTAATTGATACTATGATATATAATTTATATATAAATATAATAATATGATTGTATTTTTCCTCTGCACTTGTAGCTCGACTTGTAGCCTTGATGTGAGTCTTACAGTAAGTTGTGCAGGACGTTTTGGGAGGCAGGTGCTCATCCAAAAAGAAAGGGCACTCTCTCTCTCTCTTACTCTCTCACTCTCTCTCTCCCTCTCTCTCTTAGTCTCTCTCTCTCTCTAACTCTCACTTACTCTCTCACTCTCTCTATTACTCCATCTCTCTCACTCTCTCATCTCTCTCTCTCTCTCTCTCTCTCTCTCTCTCTCTCTCTCTCTTAGTCTCTCTCTCTTACTCTCACTCTCTCTCACACTCCCTCTCTCTCTCTCTTACTCTCTCTCTCTCTTTATTACTCTCATTATGTCAGTGCATTACCTCGTGCCCCAGGACTCCAGCAGAATGTCAGTGCATTACCTTGTGTCAGTTTCTCTGTGTGCTTAATAACCACACTGTGTGGCAGTGAAAGGGTTAACCTTATGTAGTGTGGTTGTGAATGGGTTAACCGTATGTAGTGTGGTGGTGAAAGGGTTAACCTTCTGTAGTGTGGTAGTGAAAGGGTTAACCATTTGTCGTGTGGCAGTGAAAGGGTTAACCTTCCGTATTGTCGCAGTGAAAGGGTTAACCATTTGGTAGTGTGGTTGTGAAAGGGTTAACCGTATGTAGTGTGGTGGTGAAAGGGTTAACCTTCTGTAGTGTGGTAGTGAAAGGGTTAACCATTTGTCGTGTGGCAGTGAAAGGGTTAACCTTCCGTATTGCTGCGGTGAAAGGGTTAACCATTTGGTAGTGTGGTAGTTTAAGAGCTGACTAAAGGATATTTCAGTTCAATGACCTGAAACTTGTATGACAAAAACACAAAGAAACGACATCCCCGCTTTAAAAACCTCACATGGTGAATCATAAGGAAATGATGTTCACGAGGTACAGGGATGAGGAAGGGATTTGACATTCACAGACATTTTTATTTGATTTCTTTCATGTTTTATATATACAATTTTAGTTTTTAGTTTAGCATATTATATATACATTTGTTTAAATGAGTACACTCATTTGAGTAGTGGAAAAGGGGTAGGATTAAATAAGTGTATACTTCTTCCTACTCCTTTTCGAACATGTAAATTGAGTTGTTTTGCTTTTGTTTATTTTCTTCTTTTTTTCCATTTAATTTCTTGAGATCAATGATTTGTTTTGATTTTATATTGTTTGTATTTATTTACATGTTCGAAATAAAGATTTCAAATAAAATCAAATCAATGGTCATTCAGGGTTGAGGAAGCAGATGATGACTGTATCACTAATGCTGTATTACATTATCTTGACATGGTATAGCAAGGGTTAATGCTGTATTACATTATCTTGACATGGTATAGCAAGGGTTAATGCTGTATTACATTATCTTGACATGGTATAGCAAGGGTTAATGCTGTATTACATTATCTTGACATGGTATAGAAAAGGATTAGGCAATAGAGATGTGAACAAAAACTGCTCTTTCATTCTTTCCACAGGATTTCGTTTTTATTGAATTGTTTTCTTTTCTTATTTGCCTCAGTCACATGCAGAACAAATCTGAGTCAACAGCACAGAGTAAAATCGAAACCAAGAAAATGTCTTCAGCCCTCAGATAAGAGGAACCATGGCTTATTTATGATCTGATACTGATACGAAATGTCCCATTTGGATTGGTTGGTGTGACCGTGTGGGCCGCACAGAGTAAAATCGAAACCAAAAGCCAAACCAGTCACGTGTGCGGCGTGCTAACTCTCTTGGTTGGTGTGGGCCGCATGCCATTCTTATCTCCAAGACAAGGCCCTCTCTGGGTCGACGTACATGTCATACATCAGTGAGAGGAACCTGAGCTTCATGCAGTATTTCTTCAGATAGAAGACAGTCCTCGTCGCAGCACAGCCATGGCTCTGAGGCCGGCGACGGCTCTACTGGTTCTCTCTCTCCTCCAGGTCTGCTCCCTTCACCCTCTCCGGCGGCGGCCCACCAACGGGCTCCGACAGTGCCGCGCCTCCCCCGACCTCTCCGTCCTCCCGGCTCTGGAGGTGCTGCCGGGAGGGGGCTGGGACAACCTGAGGAACCTGGACATGGGTCGGGTGATGAACTTCAGCTACTCCCAGTGCCAGACCACCGAGGACGGCCTCTACCTCGTCCCGGACGAGGTGTTTGTCATCCCCCGGAAGGAGACGGGCGTGGAGACCAACTCCGAGATCATGCGCTCTTGGCTGGAGCAACAGAGCTCCATGTCGTTCACCATCAACGCGGACGTGACCTTCTATTCCGCGCTCAACGCCAAGTTCTCCATAGAGAACCAGAGGATGAAGACTCACCAGGTCGGAGATTCGTCAACCACAGCCAGAGTGCAGGTGACTTCAGACTGGCCATGATTATGATTAACGTTATGGGGATAAACATTTGAGTCCTTCAGACAAAGAACCTTATGTCTTACTCTTTCTCTATCTTACTCTCATTCTCTCTTTCTCTATTACTCTCTCTCTCTCTCTCTCTCTCTCTCTCTCTCTCTCTCTCTCTCTCTCCTCTCTCTCTGTATATATATATATATTACTCTCTCTCTCTTACTCTCTCCTCTATTACTCTCTCTTGCTCTCTCTTTCTTTCTCTCTCTCTCTCTCTCTCTCTCTCTCTCTCTCTCTCTCTCTCTCTCTCTCTCTCTCTCTCTCTCTCTATTAAGTTCTCTGTTTTAAGTTTTCAGATAAACATTGTTTTCTAATCAACCTAATTATGTAATGATGGTAAGTTGGAGTGTTGTGTACATTCACCGTTAATCCTTGTACCCATGCATGAGATCAAACAGCATGCCCCCCCCCACACTCATTAATATAATATATATATAATAGTAGCAGCAGTTTTTTTTATTCAGTCATCACACACAATACAATATGCACATCATTCCATGTCAACAGGTTTTGATTCTGTCAGTGACTGAACAGGTTCAGGCTGAAACCTAATGCGTGTCAGAATGCAGGTAGGTGAATTCCAATGGTTGAAGGCAATCACAGAGACAGAGAGTGTTTACTCTTGAACAGGTTCGACTTTAATAGTAAGAACACAGAGTAAATTCTAAGAGAGAACAAGTGCTAAAAGCACAAGTGTAAGATAAGGTAAAGCTTATTGGAGGTCCAGAGTAGAACCGTCCGCGTTATCCCCGAACGCAATTAGTGAAGACCTGACAATGGACAAGCAGAAGAGAGGTATGTTAAATAGAGACAAAATACCAACATTCCACACACACCCCCGTGACAGCCAATCAGGAACCACCCCTAAGTGACAGCACTAATTGACAGGGAAATGACAGGTGACAAGCCCAGTGGCAAATGCCAGGAATGTGGGTGGTCACCGACCGAGGTCGGTGTCCAGAACGTAACAGTACCCTCCCCCGACGAACGGCACCAGACGTTCACCTAGGAGCCTCGGGATTCAGCCGCCGGAAATCAACGATCAGGCTGGGATCTAAAATATCCCTTTGAGGCACCCAAGAACGCTCTTCTATCCCGTACCCCTCCCAATCCACCAAGAACTGAAACCCCCTACCCCTCCGCCTACAACCCAGTATCCTCCGCACCGTGTAAATGGGTTGACCGCCAATAAACCGGGGCGGAGGAACCACAGGCAGTGGCGGGGCCAAAGGCGATGAGAGGAATGGCTTCAACAGGGACACATGAAACGTCGGATGAACCCTCATAGAGCTCGGAAGTCGTAGCTTGTAAGCCACTGGATTAACCCGATGAATCACTTTAAATGGTCCTATAAAGCGAGGAGCCAGCTTCTTGGACTCCACCCGGAGAGGGAGATCCCGGGTGGAAAGCCAAACCCGCTGCCCTGGACGGTAAACTGGAGCCGGCCGACGCTTACGGTTAGCCTGCCGTTGGGTACTAACCGAAACCTTCTGTAGCGCCTTCCGAACCTGTTTCCACGTCCTGCGACAGCGAGCCACATGTGCCTGGGCCGAGGGCACCTCCGCCTCCTGCTCCTGCTCGGGAAACAGAGGAGGTTGAAAACCATACTGGCACTGAAAGGGAGACATACCGGTAGAAGAGGAGAGAAGGGTATTATGCGCGTACTCAGCCCAAGCCAACCTCCTACTCCACGTTGCCGGACTACCGGCAACGTAACACCTCAAGACCCCCTCCAAATCCTGGTTGACCCTCTCCGTCTGCCCGTTCGACTGTGGATGGAACCCAGACGACAGACTGACAGAGGCGCCGAGGCCGGCGGCAAACGCCTTCCAGAACCTGGAGGCGAACTGAGGACCCCGGTCCGACACGATATCTACTGGCAGCCCGTGGACCCGAAAGACATGCTGTATAATTAAATCAGCAGTCTCCCGGGCCGAAGGAAGCTTGGGGAGAGGGACAAAGTGAGCCGCCTTAGAGAACCGATCCACCACCACCAAAATGGTGGTGAATCCATCGGAAAGGGGAAGACCAGAAATAAAGTCCAGAGATATGTGTCCCCAGGGTCGTTTAGGAATAGGAAGTGGTCGGAGGAGACCCGCCGGTGCCCGTCGAGAGGTCTTACTACGTGCGCACACCGGACAGGCCGCCACAAAGGAACGCGTATCCCCCTCCACTGTCGGCCACCAGAACCTCCTACGGATAAATTCCAGGGTCCTGGTTGCCCCTGGGTGGCTGGTGAGGGATGACGCATGTGCCCACTGTAGCAAGCGTGAGCGCGCCACCTTGGGAACATACGACCGTCCCGGAGGACCCCCACCAGGATCGGGCTCCCGCGTTAGCGCCGACCTTACCACCTTCTCTATGCCCCAAGACACGGGTGCCAAAATCAAGGCCGGTGGAATAATGGGATGGGGCTGCTCCTCCCGCCCAGGAAGATCAAACTGGCGCGACAACGCGTCAGGTTTGATATTCTTGGAGCCGGGTCTATAGGAGATGGTATATCGAAATCGTGTGAAGAACAACGTCCACCTGGCCTGGCGAGCGTTAAGGCGTTTAGCCCCTTGGATGTAAGCCAAGTTCTTATGATCAGTCCAAACAATGAAAGGATGTGCCGCCCCCTCCAACCAATGTCTCCACTCCTCCAGTGCCAATTTGATCGCCAATAACTCCCGATTACCCATGTCGTAATTACGCTCGGCTGGTGACAGACGGCGAGAAAAAAAAAGCACACGGGTGCACTTTCCCATCCTTTAAGCATCTCTGAGAGAGCACCCCCCCCACCGCGACATCAGAGGCATCCACCTCCACAATGAACGGAACCTCCGCGTCATGGCGGATCAATACAGGAGCGGATGTAAAACGACGTTTAAGATCGCAGAAGGCCGACTCAGCCCTAGGCGACCATTCAAAGCCAGGGAGAGAGGCCTTAGTGAGAGCTGTTAAGGGATTGGCTAAGGCGCTAAAATTGCGAATAAAGCGCCTGTAAAAATTTGCAAAGCCCAAAAAACGTTGTAACCCCTTGAGCGACGAAGGCCGTGGCCAGTCCAAAACTGCACTCACCTTGGCTGGATCCATGCGCAGATCGCCCTTCGTCAACACAAAGCCCAGGAAGGACACGGTGTCCGTGTGAAACACACACTTCTCAGCCTTAACGAATAGTTGATGCTTGAGGAGACGGTCTAGCACCTCCCGAGCGTGCATTTGGTGTTGCACCATATCGCGAGAAAAAATCAGGATATCATCTAAGTAGACAAACACCGACACCCCAATCAAGTCTTGCAGCACGTCGTTAACCAGGGCTTGGAAGACTGCCGGAGCATTAGCCAAACCAAAGGGCATGACCAAATACTCATAGTGCCCATTGGGTGTGTTAAATGCAGTCTTCCACTCGTCTCCCTCTCTAATCCTGACCAGGTTGTATGCATTACGTAAGTCAAGTTTAGAAAAGACCTGTGCCCCCTGTAAGCACTCAAAGGCCGTGTCCATGAGGGGTAAAGGATATCGGTTCTTGATGGAAACGTCATTCAATCCCCTATAATCAATGCATGGGCGCTGATCCCCATCCTTTTTATCAACAAAAAAGAAGCCAGCGCCGGCAGGGGAAGTGGAAGGGCGTATGTGCCCCGCAAGCAATGCCTCCTCTATGTAGGTGTTCATGGCCAAGGTTTCGGGGCGTGAGAGAGAGAACATTCGCCCGCGAGGCGGGGAGGTACCGGGTAGAAGATTAATGGGACAGTCGTATGATCTATGAGGCGGAAGTGCTTTAGCACGCGTCTTGCTAAAAACGTCCGCCAGGTCCCAATAGATCTCAGGCACCCCTATTAAATCGGGATTAGAGGGTAGATCAGAATCTGCCACGCTCCCCACCATCCTGGAGAAAGAGGGAGGAGACAAAAGAGAAGAGGGGGGGGGAGACAAGGGTTTGGGCAAACTCACGCTGACGATCGACTTGACGTCGGCCGCCGTTGAGAGTTCGCCCGTGCTCCAATTAATGACACGAACACATGACGACAACCAGGGATGACCCAACACCATGACAGAATAGGGGGAAAAGATGACAAAAAAAGTAACCCATTCCCACTCCCCACCCTCCACCCGGATGTGTAAGGGAACTGTGCGCTGGGTGACGCTCCCACTGCCCAGGGGCCGACCGTCCAGGGCATAGACTGGTAAGGGAACCCCTAAATCCTCCACTGGGGTTCCCCACTCCTTCACCAATCCCACGTGAATAAAATTGCCCGCCGCCCCTGAGTCAATGAGAGCCTTAGTTCCCCTAATGTCACCCCCACAGTTGATCGCCACCTCAAAAAATGTACGAGAATCCGTGGTTTTGGCAGGAATGAGCCCACCTGCTGGCGCCCTCTCGAGGCCCAACGGCGCACCTTCCATCCCCGATTGGCGCCGAGCCGATACAGCCTGGACCCGACAGCTGCCGAAGCGGTGACCGGTGCGGCCGCACCGGAAGCAGCGTCGCTCTTTGATGAAGCGCTGCCTCTCGTCGTCCGAGAGCGACAGCGCTCCAAGTTGCATGGATTCATCACCCAGTGGCCCACTCGTGTAATGCATGGAATTATCAACACCAGGAGAAGAAGGAAAACATACCTGGGGCTGGGTGTTGTTGACATGCTCCTTCTCCCTCTCCCGGTGCCGATTATCCATCTTGATGGTGGTGTTGATCAGCACTTCCAGCTGCTCGGGGATCTCACGCGCGGAGAGAGCATCTCGCATCCGCGCTGAGAGTCCCCTGACGAACAGAACCACGCAGACGTTCTCCGCCCAAGCTGTCTCCCGAGCCAAGATCCGAAAATTGATAGCATAAGCTGCGACCGTGCGGAGGCCCTGCCGGCAGTCGAGAAGACGACCACCAGCCTCGAAGATCGAGAGTACCCGGGAAGTATCGAATACTCTTCTCAATTCCCGGGTAAAGGCGTCCAGACTGTCGCAGATTATCGCCCCTGCCTCTAATTCCGCCGTAGCCCAGGAGAGAGCTTGGCCGGTGAGCAGTGTGATAATATACGCTACCTGCGCTGTCTCCGATGGAAATGATCGTGGTTGCAGCCGGAAAACGAGTAGACACTGGGTGATGAATTCCCGACAACCATCCGGTGATCCGTCATAGCGAGCGGGCGCCTGCAGATGTGGTTCGCGGGACCGCTCCTGGACCCCGAACACCCCCCGACTTTCCTCTGCGTGGAGCGCTGCTTCCCCCGCCGCCGACTGCACACCAGCCACTCCTTCTTGGGCTTGTCGGGCTGTGGCCAACGCCGACTGCGCCACCGCTTGGGATGATCCGACGACCCCATTGAGTCGGATTAACTCGGCGCTGACCAGCTGCTGATGTTCCTCCATCCGTGTCTGGGCTGCTCCCTGCGTCCGGAGCATCTCCATGATGGCCTCCATGGAATTCTGATGGTCAGGTCTTCTGTCAGAATGCAGGTAGGTGAATTCCAATGGTTGAAGGCAATCACAGAGACAGAGAGTGTTTACTCTTGAACAGGTTCGACTTTAATAGTAAGAACACAGAGTAAATTCTAAGAGAGAACAAGTGCTAAAAGCACAAATGTAAGATAAGGTAAATGGGAGCTTATTGGAGGTCCAGAGTAGAACCGTCCGCGTTATCCCCGAACGCAATTAGTGAAGACCTGACAATGGACAAGCAGAAGAGAGGTATGTTAAATAGAGACAAAATACCAACATTCCACACACACCCCCGTGACAGCCAATCAGGAACCACCCCTAAGTGACAGCACTAATTGACAGGGAAATGACAGGTGACAAGCCCAGTGACAAATGCCAGGAATGTGGGTGGTCACCGACCGAGGTCGGTGTCCAGAACGTAACAAATGCGTATATATATACCTGTCCTATATTCTTATCAAAGTAAGCAAATTAAACAAAAACTAAGGAAATCACAAAATAAAACATATTCACATTTGTAACCTTCAAAAATAGCTATACAAACCAAAAGGGAATTTCTCATTCTTAAATGTATATCAGCATTGTTCCACAAGCTAACCCCAACAATAGAAATACATCTCCTTTTAATCCCTGTCTTAGATTTTTTAACAGTTTTACAAATGTCTCTCAAACCAGATGTTCTTTCCTGTATTGAAAGAATTCTTTGCATACAGTCCAGGAGTAACTTTGCTTTAGCTCTGTACATTATTTGCATTATTTTATAATAAACCGAATCATTAATAACTTTATAAACAGTGGATTTGTGTGGTCATAGTAAGCAGCCTTATAATGCTCCGAATGAGCCACTTTTGCAGTAAGACTATTGGATTTACAGTCTTTTTAAATGTCAACCATCGTACTTCCACACAGTATGTAAGGAAGTGTAAGTGAGCAGTAAATTATATACAAGGTCTTATAGTTTAATATATCCTTTATACAGATTTATACACAATTGCTACTGACTTTGAAATTCTTCCTTGAATATAGTTAATAATTGTTTCCATATTCATTTCTGATCAATAACTACCCCTAGAAATGTTTATCTCAGAAACTTAAAATTGTAACATCACAGGTTTTAAATATCCCCATCTATTTCTTTTCGATGACCAAAAACCATGAATTTAGTTTTCTTGATATTAAGAAACTTTATTTATTTTTTTTAAACTTTGGCCATTCCCCTGGCTCTTTTATACGTTTATCGCATTTATTCTGGTCAAGGATGACCGACAGAAACAGGCTGAAAGGGTTCAGATGGGGGGGAAGACACTCTGGGAAAGGCACGGCTGCAGTCCGGGATTCGAACTCGCTAAACCCCAGATCCGTGACGAGCACGGTTGTCCCCGGCGCCGAAATAGCGCTCGAGGTACGTGGTGAGCTACTGGAGCTCCCCTTTAAGAAACTTTATTAAAGGAAAACTCCAACATTTTGGGAAATTAGCTTATTCGCCATCTACCCTGGAGTTAGACAAGAAGATACATACCTTTTTCTTCTCTGTGCATGCAGTAGGAGTATGAAGACATGCACCGTTAGCCTAGCTTAGCGTCAGTCACTGGAAGTAGGTTCCTCCATTAGCCTAGTTCCAAACGTCTTCCTACTCCTACTGCATGCACAGAGAAGAAAAAGGTTTGCATACCGCCCAAAAGGTCCACGGAGGACGCCATAGCCCATGTGCTGCACACAGCAGCATCACACCTGGACAAGAGGCAGGGGAACTATGTGAGAATGCTGTTCATCGACTACAGCTCAGCATTCAATACCATAGTCCCCTCCAAACTCATAGCCAAGCTCAGGGACCTGGGCTTGAACTATGACCTCTGCCAGTGGGTCTTGGACTTCCTGACGGGCAGACCCCAGGTGGTGAGAGCAGGCAACTGCACCTCCTCATCCATCACTCTCAACATAGGGGCCCCCCAGGGCTGTGTTCTGAGTCCCCTCCTCTACTCCCTGTACACACATGACTGTGTGGCACAGCGGAACAACAACACAATCATCAAATTTGCTGACGACACAGTAGTGGTGGGCCTGATCTCTGCAAACGACGAGAGGGGCTACCTGGAGGAGGTCAAGGTTCTAGCGGGATGGTGTCAAGAGAACAGCCTCTGTGGACTTTAGGAGGTCGGGGGTCAGGGACTACAGCCCCCTCAGCATCGACGGGGCACCGGTTGAGAGAGTGAACAGTTTTAAGTACCTCAGAGTCCACATATCCGAGGACTTGACATGGACCACATACATTGACAGTGTTGTGAAGAAGGCACGGCAATGCCTCTACTTCCTCAGACGCCTAAGGAAGTTCCAAGTCAGTCAGAAGATCCTTAAGAACTTCTACTCATGCACAATAGAGAGCATACTGACTGGCAATATCACCTCCTGGTTTGGGAATAGCACCACACAAGACCGTAGCAGACTATAGAGAGTGGCCCGCTCAGCCGAACGCACAATTGGAGGGGGGCTTCCCACTCTCCAGGGCATTTACAACAAGCGGTGCATGGGCAAGGCTAAGAGAATTATCAAAGACTCGAGCCACCCAAACAACTGCCTCTCTGAACTGCTGCGGCAGCGATACAGGAGTCTCATGGCAAGCACAGAAAGACTCAGAAGAAGCTTCTATCCCCAGGCCATCAGGATGCTCAACGAACAATAACACTATGTAACAACCATCAAATGCACTCACAGCACACACATCCACATGCACACACTCACTTGAAACATACAACTCACTACAGCACCCACTTTAACCACTTTAGTACACCTAAGCACACTTTACCATATAGAACAACTACAAGTCAGTAATCCCCAGCAATTCTGGAAAGAAAGAAATAAACTAGGCCCCAAAAAAAACCAGACAGTCCCAATGGAGATTGTATTGGATAACGGTGAATCATGTTTTGAAACTGAGCAGATTCTGAAAAAGTGGGAAACCGACTATAGTAGTCTGTATGCTTGTAGTAGTCACCCTTTATTTGATGATGGTTTCCTGACAGAAATATGTAAGTTAAAATGTGAGGCCGAACTTGGGATGAGCAATAGCCCTACAGGTTGTGAATTATTAAATAGTGACATTACGTTAGACGAGGTACAGAGTGTAGTGGACAGAGCGAAACTGAAGAAAGCTATGGGTATTGAGGAGTTGTCGAACGAGGTCCTTAAAACTCCCTATCTGCTGAATGTATTACACTGTTTATATCAAACTTGTTTTAACACAGGCACCATCCCCTCGATATGGAACAAGTCCATTATTAAGCCCATCCCCAAATCTGCAAAAGCTGACCCTAGAGTCCCACTAAATTACAGAGGTATTAGTTTGATCAGTACAGTTTATAAATTATACTCAAGTGTTCTTTTTTTTTTAAACTTTATTTTTTTAGCGTTTATCGCTTTCCTGGTCAAGCATGACCGACAGTTGTAGGGTGAAACGGGAGAGAGAGCAGGGGGAGACATTCGGCAAATGACGGCGAGTCCGGGAATCGAACTCGGAGTCAACCAGATCCCTGACGCAGCACGGAGTTCCGCGACGCAGCGCGGTAACATGGTGTGCTACTGGAGCACCCCTCAAGTGTTCTTAATAATAGATTAAATAAATACTTAGAATATAATGAAATGTTGGTGGATGAGCAGAATGGGTTTAGGGCTAAGAGAGCTTGTATTGATCATGTTTTTGTTTTATCATCGGTGGTGAGAGCCAGATTGGACGAGGGCAAGAATACATTTGTTTGTTTTGTTGACTTTAAAAAAGCCTTTGACTGGATTAATAGAGAGCTTTTGGACTATAAATTAATCTGTTCTGGTATTGATGGTCTATTTTATAAGGCTATCAAAAGCCTGTATAAGGCCCCATCTGCCTGTCTGCAGCTGAATGAGGTTAGGACCGGCTGGTTCTCCACCCCATTCGGTGTAAAACAGGGAGATGTGCTTTCTCCTACTTTATTCGCCCTTTATGTTAATGACCTGGCGCAAGAAATCAAGCAAGCCAATCTTGGTATTCCAATAGATAATATAATCCTAAGTATTTTATTGTACGCTGATGATATTGTTTTGTTTGCAGAAAATGAAGCAAATTTACAAAACATGTTGAATATTATGAGTTCTTGGTGCATGAAATGGAGACTTGCGATTAACAGTGAAAAAACACAGATTATGCACTTCAGGAAAAAACACGAACAGCAGAGTAGCCATAAGTTTCAATTTGGACCAACGCCCCTGATTTACACACATTCTTATAAATATCTTGGTTTCACCTTTAATGAGTAGGCCTACATGTATGTGCTTCATAGAAGGAAGGAAAATAATGTCTGAGTCAGCAGGAAGGGCGCTAGGGGGCGTGTTGAGTAAAATGAAAGTGTGCACTGACCTTGGGTTTTCAACATTTACACAAT
The DNA here is from genome assembly GCF_963971535.1 of Notolepis coatsorum. Lineage (NCBI taxonomy): Eukaryota > Metazoa > Chordata > Actinopteri > Aulopiformes > Paralepididae > Notolepis > Notolepis coatsorum. The sequence goes on from NC_140178.1 coordinate 15,728,659, forward strand.
TATTTGATTCAATGGTGGGTTCTGTTTTATTTTATGCTGCTGGAGTATGGGGTTTTGATGATGCACCTGAATGTAATGCGATCCAGAACCGGGCCATAAGATTTTTAGGAGTCCATAAATACACACCAAAAGGGGCTATAGAAGGGGACATGGGGTGGGACTCTTGCTTGGTCAAACAAAAAGGTGAAATGGTGAGGTTATGGAACCGCCTAGTCCAGCTGCCAAATGGCAGGGTGACAAAAAAGATTTTTAATTGGGACAGAGCACACGGTCATCCCTGGTCAAGAGAGATGTCCATGATTTTTTCTTGCGTGGCCTAATGGTTAGAGAAGCGGGTTTGTGGCCGGAAGGAAAAATCTGCCGCTGAAGTGCCCTTGAGCAAGGCACTTAACCCCCAACTGCTCCAGTGGAGTTGCTCAGTGGCCAATGGTGTCAGACTGTGGTTGTACTGAGCAGCTCCCAGGTATGAATGGAACTGTGTGAATGTGAAGCAGGGCATAGCTGAAAAAGAGCATCTGTGCTCAGCGAACCTACCCTGGGTAAATAAAGGTTAAACAAATATGCACACATATTGCAAATATGCACGCATGTATCGCCAAGACTCGCATCACCAACATGGATAATGCCAGATTCAAAAACTTGGTTTCATTTTGTTGATACATTCAAAATGAAACTTCGTATAGAGGGGATTGTGGCTATGTCCTCTTATCAGGAAATACTGTTTACTGTCATAAAAAAAACGATTTCTCGCCTAGTTTTGGTATAACATGTAGTATAAACCCGGTTATGAATGATATATCAACAAACCCTTCTATAGAAAGAAGCATAATATGGATGGGAAGTAATGTGGAAAGTTTGGTGTGTGTGGTACTAGGGAAATGGAGTTCCAAGACTTTGTGTGTAAGTAAAATGCATAAAAACTAGTTTTTCAGAAAACAACCTCAAAGTTTTGTATTGTAAAATGCCATATATTTTTTTAAACAGCTATTTACAAACACAACACCCAATCAAACCATTAGTAATAGACAACCTAAACACATGCCTGATAACTGAATAACACAATAATAATTATGTTATTGAACTGAACAGAACTACACACAGGCTACAAACAGTGTAGTAACAGTGTAGTACCCCCTAATAGGCAAAATAAATATTTGAATAGATATCACTATGAAACTTTCCCAGTTTGTTATGTACAGAACGCGAACCCAGAACTGGAAATCCATTGGAGGGGAACAGGGAACAACGTAACAATAAATATGTAACAACAACAAATATGTATCGCATATTTCTCCAATTTTCTCTATAGTATCAAAAGCCTTCTGCAGGTCAATATAAATACCAATAGAAGACTCATCAATTTCAACTGACTTTGTTATTTCTTCTACTATCTCAATTACTGCATAGGTAGTAGTTATATTTTCCATAAACCCACATGGTGTCCACTGAATATTTTGTATTTGCCAAAGAAAAGATCCAGTTGTTTCACAAATAATTCCTCTAATATTTATTTTTTATTGAGGAAGTATAGGGACACCGGTCTATAATTGTCCATTTGATGCTTATCTCCATTTTTAAATATTGGAATTACCTTAGCTGATTTCATATTATTAGGAAAAACACCTATTTGAAAAGACAGATTGCATATACAAGTCAATGGAGTTTATATCAGTTGATGTTTTGTTTTAAAAATGTTAACGGATCAATTTGACCCAAACACCACATAAGGGATAAAGACGGCAAAGGGCGAGCACTTTTGGTTGATGTACCACATTCAACCTTTTGGTGAGTTGAGACAAGAATTCGCTGTCAACAAAATTTCAAAACTGACTTAAACTTGGGGCGGCTGGGTGGCGCAGCGGACATTGCGCTCGTCACCAACGCAAGAGACACCGGGTTCGAATCCGGCTGTCGGCGTTGCCTCCGGCTTGGGCCGGCCGTCATACTAACTCAATTGGCAGAGTTAGAGGGTGGAAGTCGATGGGTGGTAATCTGGTCGTTGTGAACAGCGACTCCTACAGGTCGGGTTGGGGCGCCTGAACAGCAAAGTCAGGAAAATGGCAAGGGTAGCGTGAGCCTCCCACACGTTACACCTCGCCAATGAGAGTCCGCGCTGGCAGGTGAAAAGATGTGACAGGCTGCCTCCACATGTAGGACATGTGATGCAAGGCTTCTATCCTCCCTACAACCGGCCAGTGGGGGGCATATGCGAGCAACGATCAGGACAGGGGAGGGAGACTTGGCACGAGAGTTAAATTGGGATGGGGAGAGAAATCACAGAAAAAGGAGGAGAAAAAGTAAAAAAAAAAAAAAAAAAAAAAAACAGACTTAAACTTCAGATGTGGATCGGTAGAGTCCGTTCTCAGCACCATCCACGCCGTTCCTCTTACTGGCCCCCACAGCTCAGGCTAGTTATCCACAAAACTCAACAAAAGGTCAATGGGGCCACTGTCTGTACATGCCCTGGGATAAACGCTGAAACCTATACTTTGGGTGCACAGTGGAGCAGGATTCAGCATGTATTTAAAGGTAGAATCTTTAATGCCATCAAACAGCAACCTCTTGGAAAAAGAGCACCGCTTCGTAATGCACTTTGTTTACATTCTTTGTTTTGGTCTGATGTATGGATTGGAGTTAGCTAAACATAGTAATACATACTATATGAAATTATAAATGAATATATATAATAGCTATGTAGTAATAATAACAACCCCTCCTCTATACCCACTCAACTCCAACCCACATCATCAGACCATAACAAAAAATTTAAACAAAGTGCGGAACCAAGAGGGCATAACAGATTCTACTATAACAGAAGTGTAGATTTGTCTTGCTTTTGTGGCCCATTGTATACATTTAGATGAAGGATTCAGGTCGTCGTTTATTGTTGATCAAACAAGATTTATTGAACTGAAACAAACAAATAATTGAGTGGCAGCAACCCTCATGTTGTGTTAGGAATTGGCACCACTGACCGTTGTTAGCGGGTCAATGTTGACCCGGGGTCTAACTCAGTCCTGACCACTAAAAAGAAAGGAGTAATAACTCAATATAGTTAATACTACATCCTAACTAACATTATATGCATTCATAACCATATAATCCCATTGTAATTTGATTTGATGGCCCCCGAGACACATCATGTCCCTTATTTTTAAGATGAAAATTAGGTTGTTCAATCATAATATACTAAATGTGAAATCCATAGATAATAATGTTTTCTGAATATAATAGAACAATATTAGAATATAACTTCTGAAAAAAAGTTTAGTATATTTATTATTATTTTATTTATTTATATTTAGTATTTTTATAGTATAGTTTTACCTTGCCGGGTCAAGAATGACCCTAACACCACAGTTGTAAAAAAAAATCTGCATATAGCTTCAGCATTTTCAAAATGGTGAAACATAGTTTTGCTGTGCTTATATTATATGTGTTGTGGAGGATATCATAAAGCCTTGTTCTAATCAAATCAACTACATGGTAGTTATTACATATTATAACCTTGAAACGGGTCGCTGGAGACCCTAACACCACATAAGGGTTAAGAAAACAAACAAATACAACAAACCACCAAAGTAATGATTTTGTAACCATTTCTCTCACAGGTTCGAAACTTCCTCTACACAGTCAAGGCGTATCCTGACTTCACCTTGGACGCCCGCTTCACTCACCAAGCAGAGGAGATCGCGGATGCCATTGAAAACAACCAGACCAGACGTGCAACATACCTCTCAGAGAGGATGGTAGTGGACTATGGAACCCATGTGATCACTAGTGTTGATGCCGGGGCCTCGTTAGTACAGGAAGACTACCTCCGCTCATCCTACGTGTCTGATAGTGAGTCGCAAATGTCCTCCCTCACTGTGTCAGCTGGCTTGAACTTTTTCGACAAGCTCAAATTCGACATAAGCAGCAAGAACACAGAACAGAGCTCGGCGCTTCAAACATATCAGTCCAATATTCAGTACTCTTTGACCCAGAGCCATGGAGGTATACCCTTCTTCCCTGGCATCACCCTGGAGAAGTGGCAGGCAAGCACCTATAACAACCTGGTAGGCATTGACCGGTCAGGACTACCGCTACACTACTTCATAAACACAGACACCTTACCTGATCTGCCAGAGCCCACAGTTGGCAAGGTGGCTGAATCAGTAAGTCGGGCTATAGAGAGCTACTACACGGTTAACACCCGCCATGGGTGCGTCAAAGTCGAGTCAGCAAACTTTAACTTCCAGGCCAATGTGGACGACGGGTCGTGTGAGGGCCCTGCCACCAACCTTAGTTTTGGCGGTGTCTACCAGCAGTGTACAAAGCTCAGCCCAGACGCAGACCCGCTTTGCCAGGCCCTGGCCCAGAAGAACCCAAATACAGGCGACTACTCCTGCCTTTCGCCCTACTATCCAACTGTGTTGCGACATGAAGTGAGACAGCAAGGTTACAACTCGTACGAGTGCCACGATGAAAGCTATGCCTGTGGGTTCTTGTGGCTTTTTACCTGTTACTATAAAGTGTGTGCGAACTACTACCGTGTTCGCTCTGCTCTTGTCTACACCTACTGGTGTTCAGTAAAGGGAAAAGCCCCAGAGACCTCCGGCTATCTGTTTGGAGGTCTCTACGGCCCCTCCCTCCTGAACCCCCTGACGAAAGCCAAAAGCTGCCCGCCTTACTTCACTCCAATAAAGCTTCTCTCTGAGGGCCTGATGATCTGCGTGAGTAATGACTATGAAATTGGCCGCACATATTCTGTACCCTTCGCAGGCTTGTTCAGCTGTGAGTCAGCCAACCCCCTGGCGGGGGACCAACGGCGGTGCCCTCCCCAGTTCAGCCAACATCTAGCCGCAGTCAGCGATGGCTGTGATGTTCACTACTGTGTCCAGTCAGGACTGTTCACCGGTGGACAACTGCTGCCAATCCGTCTACCTCCTTTCACTCGACCTCCACTGGTTAGCGTTCTCGCCACCAATACAGTCATGGTCATGACTGAGGAGGACAAGAGCTGGGTAAGAGTCGCTGGGACCCATGCGTGGAAGCTGGCCACGCCCAAGGAAATGGATGACATGGTACGAAGGTTTCACCTAGAATCGAGCCAGATGTCTGGGGGAGCGACGACGGGACTAGCCTTGGGGGTAATTGGTCTGGTGATCCTGGTGATTGTAGGGGTGGCGCTCCTGAAGAGAAGGAGTGGGGTGTGTGCGATTAGGAGAGCCAGGGGCTACGAGGAGATAGGGGGCGAAGACGGGAGTGAGAGAGAACAGATGGACACACAGGGAGCAGAGGCCGTAGAAATAAATGCCATGGAAGTCTAGTCTACTCGGAAACAAAGTAAACATTGCTTAGAGCTCTGTCGCGGCAGCATTATGCAGCAGTAATTCCCCCTCTTTTAACATCGACAACTAGCTCAACTGGTAGCGCCGCCTTGCTGTGGATCCTGCGGTCCGTTGGTGACATGTTCGATTCCCTTAAAAAAATGTTTTAACGTGCATTCTTTCGCCGGTTAAGTTTAGGCATGTTAAGTTTAAGCATGTTAAGTTTAAGCATGGTTTCGGAGTTGGTTAAGGTTAGGGTTAAGGTTAGGCATTGTTTCGGAGTTGGTTAAGGTTAGAAGGGTTAAGTTTAGGCGCTGTTTCGGAGTTGGTTAAGGTTAGAGTTTGTCTTAGAGAATGGCAATATTCTTTCGGAGTTGGTTAAGGTTAAGGTTAAGTTTAGGCATTGTTTCGGAGTTGGTTAAGGTTAGGGTTAAGGTTAGGCATTGTTTCGGAGTTGGTTAAGGTTAGAAGGGTTAAGTTTAGGCGCTGTTTCGGAGTTGGTTAAGGTTAGAGTTTGTCTTAGAGAATGGCAATAGAATGCAGCCTATTTCCGCGCTGCAGCTCTCTCGCGCTGCCGCGGTCACATGGGCGTAGTGGCCAATCAGAGAAACGCTAAACACAAGTAGGTTGCCTAAAATATTCACGCCACCCAGCCATCCTGGCAGCAAGAAATCAACAGCACCTTCCTGTGGTAGATATGTGCAAAGTCATAACATAACATAACCATTCAAACCTTTATTTATTATTTATACTCGAAAGGTTAACTGAGGCTTCCCTCATTTACAGTTATGTCGAGTTTACGGAGACAATCATAAAGCAATCATAAATATATCATATAAATCACAGCATACAATCACAACAATAAGACAACAAGACGAGGGTAGACAAAAGCAAGGATAACAAATTCATTCAAACATGTACAACTTGATCGACAGTGATTAGTGATCAAGGTCTTCAATTCTGCAATAGAGGGGAGAATCTACATTCTTAGCGATTGTTGGAGTTGATTCCTTGAGCTAGGGGCCTCATAATAAAATGCAGATTTACCCTTCTGAACAAACACAGGGGGACCTCAAGGACCATTCATCCCAGAGTGTGAATCTTCTCATAAGGCCTTGCCTTGTTTCTTCAGTGTGCAGTTCATTATAAATCACTGATTACCTTTCAAAATGAGATGTATTGGAGCATGAAAACACCATCCTGTGTTTGGATGTGAATAATGTACTATACTGTAGCTTACATATAGCTGTGCATGTAGCTGTGCAATGGTTTGATATCTGAGCAGAAAGAGATTTGGCTGGGGCATTTAATCCTTTCACTACCACATACAGAAGATTAACATTTCACTACCACTACAGAAAAACAACAGTGTTGTTTTTGAAACACTGCTGCCAACCATTTCCCCTCCGTCTGTAACTGTTTTGATTGATTTTAATTGTTTAATTGATTGACTTTTCTGTTTTTATATCATTTTTGTATCATGTATTGTTCCTCTCGACGTCATTGTAAATGACAGCCTGCCATCAATGATTTCTCGAGATTAAATAAAGATTGAATGAATATAATACATGCTATTATTTCATTGATTTATAAATGCGGAATTTATAATGTGGAATTAACACAACATTATGCATACTTTTGACAATAAATAAAATCAGAATTTGTTCTTACTTGCTTGCCTGGGTAAATAAAGGTTATAGAAATGTAAAAAAAATAATAATAATATAATTTTTTTTAAACCGATACTGATATTTTCCGATATCACATTTTAATGCCGATATCGGCCGATAATATCGGTAGGCCGATAATATCGGACATCCCTAGTAAAAACCCATCATTTTAATTCAGGATAACTGAAATGTAAATAATAAAGTTGAACATGAACAAGAACTATTATTAAATAAATGTATGAATAAATAGGGCGGCTAAGTGGCGCAGTGGGCAAGGCGCTCACCACCTACGCAGGAGATGCTGGGTTCGAGCCCAGCTCTCGGCGTTGCTTCCGGCTTGGCTGGTCGTTCATATAATACAATTGGCAGTATTAGGGGGTGGGAAAGCCGGTGGGTGGGGATCAGACGTTGTCGACAGTGACTCCTACAGGTCGGTTGGTGCGCCTGTACAGCAGAATCAGGAAGCAACGGGGGCAGCGTGAGCCTCCCACGCGTTACTCCTCGCCGCTGAGAGATCGCGCTGTACAGGTGAAAAGATGCGACAGCTGCCTCCCCGTGTACTGGAGGGGACACGTGATGCAAGGCTTGGTCCACATTGCAGCCGACCAGTGGGAGGCATGGTCTAACAACAAAATGGGGAGAAAAAGTAGATCAAAGAAAATTATTATGAATAAATATATGAATCCCAAACCATGTGGGGTATACAAAGATATGTATATTCTTGATTGGTTGATACAGAATGTAGAAGGAAACTTTCTTAACCCATCATAACATCTGAATATAGGTCTGTTTTACTGCAGTGATTGCAAACATGGAGTGGTTAAAGAATATAACATAATATAATACAATACAATATAACATAAGAAGAAGAAGAAGTCTTTATTTGTCATGCAGATTAAAGACACACACATGCAAGATGGCCGACCCACAACAACACACATGCATTGGGTCGCTGATGAAATGTCTCTCTGCTTGACCCATCCCCTCGTCCTCCCCCATCGCTTTGGATAAAAGCATCAGCTAAATGACTAAATGTAAAAGTAATTAATCAAACCCAGGACCTTCTTGCCGTGAAGCGACAGTGTACCACTGTGCCATAACCAAATGTGATAACACAACATAATATAATATAATGTGATATTATAACATAATATAACATCATATAATATAACATAATATAACACAACAGAATATAATATAATATAACATAATATAATATAACATAATATAATATAACATAATATAACATAACAGAATATAATATAACAGGGCGGCCGGGTAGCACAGCGGACCAAGCGTCTGTCTACCACCACAGAGACACTGGTATCGAATCCGGCTGTCAGCGGTGCCTCTGGCTTGGCCGGTCGTCATACTGGCACAATTGGCAGTGTTAGAGGGTGGGAAGCTGGTGGGTGGTAATCTGGTCGTTGTAAACAGCGACTCCTACAGGTTGGTCGGGGCGCCTGCACAGCAAGGGAGGGAAATGGTGAAGGTAGTGTGACCTCCCACGCGTTACACTCACCCAATGAGAGTCCTCGCTGCCAGGTGAAAAGAGGCTGCTGGCAGTCTCCTATGTATCGGAGGAAGCATGTGATAGACTTCAGGGCTCCCTAGACCGACCAGTGGGGGGCACATGCGCACAACGACCAGGAAGGGGAGGGGGGAATTGGCATAACGACAAAAAAATTGGGATGGAAGGAAAATACAGAAAATAGGAGGAGAAAAAGTGGATACAAAAAAAAAATATATAATATAACATAATACAATATCATATAACATCAAATAATATAATATAAAATAATAATTGCCTACTTACTGGAATTATTTTTATTTTCTGGTGTGTCCCCCATTTTTTGGTGTTGATTTTGTAAAGGATTATGATCCTTTTTAATAGGTTTTTAATAGAACAGATGGAAATGGCAAAGCATTGAGCCCTGATTGGCTATTGGTCTTAAAGGGATACTCCATCTATTTTAAGAATCCCATATCTGATGTGGTACAAATCGGGAGTAATTTAAATCCATCCTAAAATCACATACACTACTATTATGGTTTGTGAAATACAGAAAGCAGTACATTTGTTTTTACATGGTGTCTGAAAAATCACATTTAGCCTAAGACTTTCCAAACAGCTGCCTTCAATCGCTCTCTTCATAGTATTATTATTTTGTAGGTAATCATTCTTAATTAAATCATGTTTAACAATAAAAGTCTCCACATGGGACAAAATCTTGTCAGACTGAGACTGGGTCTTCACAGCCTAGTTTGTAGGCTCTCCATTTCAGTCGTTACGTAATGAAAATAGTTTGGGAACCCCTGTTTTAGTAGTGGAGCAGCCAACATGCATGGGTGGCATGATGTATCCAGTAGGTGGCAGTGTGTGCTTGTTGTGGTTGTATCACAGCTCACTCAGAGAGGCCATTTAATAATATCTCTTTCTCCTGCACTGTGTGTGGAGATGGGTCTGGCAAAGCCCAAATATAAGATGTACAGTATAATACATCTTATATTGCTACTTTTTTGGGGGTGAACAATTACTTTTTTATTGTCATAGAAAAACAAACAACATCCAACAGTGTTTTATATGAAATCAACAGTGTTTTATATTATATGGAGTGAAATCAACTGTGCTTTAGGAGTGAAATCAACTGTGTTTTATATTAAATCAACTGTGCTTTATATGGAGTGAAATTTGATCAACTGTGCTTTAGGAGTGAAATCAACTGCATGTGTTTTATATTAAATCAACTGTGCTTTATATGGAGTGAAATCAACTGTTTTATATGAAATCAACTGTGTTTTATATGGAGTGAAATCAACAGTGTTTATATTAAATCAACAGTGTTTTATGTTGTATGGAGCATGCGACCCAATGCATGTGTCTGTGTGTGTGTGTTCCTGTGTGCCACCCATCTCATAATGTGTGGTCATCTGCATGACAAATAAAGACCTTCTTCTTCTTCTTCTTCTTCTTCTTCTTTTTCTTCTTCTTCTTCTTCTTCTTCTTCTTCTTCTTCTTCTTCTTCTTCTTCTTCTTCTTCTTCTTCTTCTTCTTCTTCTTCTTCTTCTTCTTCTTCTTCTTCTTCTTCTTCTTCTTCTTCTTCTTCTTCTTCTTCTTCTTCTTCTACTACTACACCTAAAGACTTGGATTACCCGCCCCATCAGAGTAGATGAAGACTTCTTCTTCTTCTTCTACACCTAAAGACTTGGATTACCCGCGTGCTTACGAAAACCAAGCCGCATTTCTCGGAGACGCTCTCTGATTGGCACTGACTGACGCTCTCTGATTGGCCACTGACGCGTTTGCCCAATCCGTGATGAGCTGTGTTTTTGCCCATTTCCACGCCAAACAGCTTGCAAACTACCTGGCGTTCTATCGCCATGCTCTAAGACAAACTCTAACCGTAACCAACTTCGAAAGAGTGCCTAAACTTAACCGTCGAAAGAACTTGCCGTCACGCTCTAAGACACAAACTCTAACCTTAACCAACTTCGAAAGAGTGCCTAAGCTTAACCGTCGAAAGAACTTGCCGTCACGCTCTAAGACAAACTCTAACCTTAACCAACTTCGAAGAGTGCCTAAGCTTAACCAGTGTAGAAACAGGCGTCGGCCAATCAGAGAGCGTCTCTGAGAAATGCGGTTTGGTTTCGTAATCACGCGGATTACCCGCCCCATCAGAGTAGATGAAGACTTCTTCTTCTTCTTCTTCTTCTTCTTCTTCTTCTTCTTCTTCTTCTTCTTCTTCTTCTTCTTCTTCTTCTTCTTCTTCTTCTTCTTCTTCTTCTTCTTCTTCTTCTTCTTCTTCTTCTTCTTCTTCTTCTTCTTCTTCTTCTTCTTCTTCTTCTTCTTTTCTTCTTCTTCTTCTACACCTAAAGACTTGGATTACCTGCCCCATCGCCTGAATACTTTTGACAACAAATGTTTGTTTCCGCATCTCTGATTGGCCAGGTCATTTCTGGTCATGTGACATGTACGCCCAATCGTGGGACCGCAAGTGTCTACACTGGTTAAGCTTAGGTGCTCGTTCGAAGTTGGTTAAGGTTAGAGTTTGTCTTAGAGCATGGCGATAGAACGCCAGGTAGTTTGCAGGCTGTTAGACCCGGAAATAGGCGCAGAACTTGCTGTCCCACGATTGGCGCACATGTCACATGACCAGTGGCGGACTCAGGCTGTTTGAAGGGCAGGGGCGAAAATAAAAAAGGGCACCTACTGCACAACATGGGACCCCATCAGTAAGCAAAAAGCTATGATGCGTCATGTATGATGAAATAGTCTTCATCCGATTAACATTAGAATAACATAGACAATCCAGATTAATAGTATAACCACACCTCTATGATAAAAACACACAGGGAACAATACACCTTTAACATTTTTATTTCATAAAACAGTTTAACAGTTAAAGTTAATTCGAGTGCCGTTGAGCTTCTTCCTTTCTCTCTCCTCCCCTTCTCTCCTCATGTCCTCTCCTCCTGTACTCCCCCTCTCCTCTCATCCTCTCCTCCTGTCCTCTCCTCCCCTTCTATCCTCCTATACTCCCCTACTCTCCTCCTATACTCCCCTTCTCTCCTCCTATACTCCCCTTCTCTCCTCCTGTACTCCCCTTCTCTCCTCCTATACTCCCCTACTCTCCTCCTATACTCCCCTACTCTCCTCCTATACTCCCCTTCTCTCCTCCTATACTCCCCTTATCTCCTCCCCTTCTCTCCTCCTATACTCCCCTACTCTCCTCCTGTACTCCCCTTCTCTCCTCCTATACTCCCCTTCTCCCCTACTGTACTCCCCTTCTCTCCTCCTGTCCACTCCTTCTCTCCTCCTGTCCACTCCTTCTCTCCCCCTGTCCACTCCTTCTCTCCTCCTGTCCTCTCCTCTCCTTCTCTCCTCCTGTCCTTTACTCTCCTTCTCTCATCCTGTCCTCTCCTCCTGTCCTCTCCTTCTCTCCCTCTCTTTCTCTCCCTCCCCCTCCCTATCTTCAGAATAGAGCAACAAAACTCAACAAATCTATCAGAGTGGTGGTCTATGCTGTGCTTCTGAACATGGGCTGGATCAGTGGGATATTTTAATGGCAACAGGAGAGCATTCAAGTTATTTGTTGTTGTGTCACCATCATTTCTCTCCATAGCATTATCTGCATTCTCTCTTTCCTCCACTTCTTCATCGTTTCTCTCCATACAATCATCTGCATTTTCTCCTTCCTCCACTTCTTCACCATTTCCCTTGTGAATATCTCCATCTTCATTGTCTGTACTGTCTTTATCTAAGGTGGAGCAAATAATATTAGTTTTATAATAGTAATATAATTGTACTGTATATAATATTTGTACTGTAGCCTACAATGTTGTATTATAAAATAATATGTCATATAGCACTACCACTAGCCTTCTTGCCTTGATTGGAATAAAAACGGTTACAGGGGGTAGTGGTCTTTAGAAGGGAACATGCTACAGGGGGTAGTGGTCTTTAGAAGGGAACATGCTACAGGGGGTAGTGGTCTTTAGAAGGGAACATGCTACAGGGGGTAGTGGTCTTTAGAAGGGAACATGCTACAGGGGGTAGTGGTCTTAAGAAGGGAACATGCTATAGGGGGTAGTGGTCTCTTCAGAAGGGAACATGCTACAGGGGGTAGTGGTCTTTAGAAGGGAACATGCTACAGAGGGTAGTGGTCTTTAGAAGGGAACATGCTACAGGGGGTAGTGGTCTCTTCAGAAGGGAACATGCTACAGGGGGTAGTGGTCTTTAGAAGGGAACATGCTACAGGGGGTAGTGATCTTTAGAAGGGAACATGCTACAGAGGGTAGTGGTCTTTAGAAGGGAACATGCTACAGAGGGTAGTGGTCTTAAGAAGGGAACATGCTACAGGGGGTAGTGGTCTTTAGAAGGGAACATGCTACAGGGGGTAGTGATCTTTAGAAGGGAACATGCTACAGAGGGTAGTGGTCTTTAGAAGGGAACATGCTACAGAGGGTAGTGGTCTCTTCAGAAGGGAACATGCTACAGGGGGTAGTGGTCTCTTCAGAAGGGAACATGCTACAGAGGGTAGTGGTCTTAAGAAGGGAACATGCTACAGGGGGTAGTGGTCTCTTTAGAAGGGAACATGCTACAGGGGGTAGTGGTCTTTAGAAGGGAACATGCTACAGGGGGTAGTGGTCTTTAGAAGGGAACAACGCTACAGGGGGTAGTGGTCTACAGAAGGGAACAACACTACAGGGGGTAGTGGTCTTTAGAAGGGAACAACACTACAGGGGGTAGTGGTCTTCAGAAGGGAACACACTACAGGGGGTAGTGGTCTACAGAAGGGAACAACGCTACAGGGGGTAGTGGTCTACAGAAGGGAACAACACTACAGGGGGTAGTGGTCTTTAGAAGGGAACAATGCTACATGGGGTAGGTAGATCCCCAGGATGGAAGGCACCATCCATGGTATAGGCAGGCCAGGAGGATGTCTGATGGCTCTTTGTGATTGTTGATGAGCGGATTGTTGATGAGAGGATTGCTATATCTCATCTGCACCTTTTGTTTACACTGTTTATTTTCTCATAATCTTATATTCAGATCTAGTTTTATTGCTTATATTTATGTATTTCTACTACTACCATGCCCATAATGGCTACACTATGATATAGACGTCTACTAAACCTTCCCTTTTAAACCAAAAATAACCAGATTTGAGCTTAGACGTCTCGTCTGTTAGCATCTACACTGTTTAGATGCCTATCTCAGTTTTAAAACATAGAGGGCTAGCTAGTGCTTATTAGGCCTACTGGGAAATGAAACTCAGCTAGTTTCTGTAGTCAACACTGATTAGGAGCACATTAAGTTATCATCACTGCCCTACAAAGGCAAAAGGCAATAACTTCCATAACCTTTTCTGTATCTCTCTAAACGTGTATGTAATATACTATATGACTGCCCTACAAAGGCAAACTATGGCAGATTAAAGTCACAGTGGTTCTTTGCCTTTGTAGGGCAGATTAGAAGTGACAGGGGCGCTCCGCCTTTATGCGCGTGCCAAGTCAGATTTATCGCTGATAAGAAGAAACCTCGCTCCCTGAACTCGCCTCTGTTCTCGACGGATTTAAGCGGCCCACTGTGAATAACATTGGAACAGTTCCCAGACAGAAAAACACATTATAGAACAGTGGCAGGGCATCCCCGCAGGCTATTATTCTGTTGTTGTGAGCTTGTGGAGTCTCCTTCTGGAAGGCTGGAGTCAGCGTACACACTGGGGCATCTACCTTGCCGCCGAGGGGATTTGTGACAATGAGCGTCTACCTTTTTTTCCACAGCGGGATAAACAGACGGCTATAGGGGTTGAATGAATGAAAACTTTATTTAACAGATTGCAGAATGGGTACAATACAGTACAGCTCAATACACACAATTGTTAAGGGGATGCAGACCAGAGAAAGACTTTCGTCTTGTTTACATCAGGGTCCCCCATTTTCAATTCATAGTGAGCGAACTGGAAAAGGTGAGGAAATGGTTTCAGACTATTGTTTACAGGGGCAGTGGACAGTCCACGTTGCTTGGAGTTTTCAAATGTCCTTTTCCCCCCCTGACATTTCTATTCCTGAAAAGCTTGTTTACAACCGAGAGGAGGGCTGTGTGACCAGGACAGCGGATTTAATTTGGTCCCGCGTCAAGTGGAGCCGGTGCTAGCATCAAGGAGGGAGGGTCAACCGAAAATAATCTGTCAAGGGCTCCTGGGCTCAGGGCTTCAGAGGAGCCAGGGCAAAACAGTGACGGGGGTTATTTTTATTTTCATAGTTGCAAGCAGGGCCTGTAATGTCAGTTTATGCTCTGGGCCCATAGGAATGCCTACAGCACAGACCCACACTGAGCAATCTCTTGTCTATTAGATGAATAAATGACATAGCTGTCTAGGCTAAAATCGTGCAAAATTACGTTTAAAAGTGAAAGTTTAGTAAATGGTAAAAAGAAAAGTAAATGGTAAAAAAAAGGTAAATGGTGCATTTATATAACGCTTTTATTTTTATTTTTTATTATTATCTTTTCCCCCCTTCATTTTCCGTTTTTCTCCCATCCCAATGTTAGTCGTTATGCCAACGACTCGGCTGCGACTCGGGCCTAACGTCCACCCCTAGGCATGGTCTAATTCTCATAACCCACTCCTGCGCGTGATGTAATGCTTAATTAGTCCGCTGCGCTACCCGGCCGCCCTATATAACGCTTTTGTAGTGGCTGCTTGTCATTCCCTATGTTTTGACAAGCATAGGGCATGACGATGCACCCACTTAATAATAATAATGCAGGACTTTTTTAATCGGCATGCAATTGGACACACACACACACACACACACACACACACACACACACACACACACACACACACACACACACACACACACACACACACACACACACACACACACACACACACACACACACACACACACACACAGTCTTTTTCTCAGTCACCGATGCGATAGAGTCTCTGCGCCTAACCCATCCCGTTGTCCTTCCCCCCCATGGGGCAGCCAGGAGCAGATAGGGCATCAACGTGAGCCACACCCCAGGGACCAATCCAAGTGCTCCTGTCTGTCTTCATCAAGGACGCCACAGCGTTAGCGATCTGTTGTTGTGCATGTTTTTCCATTGGGTTTATCTTATCGGGGGGAAACCCTTGCGAGCACGGGGAGAACATGCAAACTCCACACAGAAAGGCCTGGGAGATACCCCACCTGGGTACCTGGCATCATGGAAACCTGGTCCCCAAGCGGGAATCGAACGCTGGACCTGCTTGCTGTGAGGCGACAATGTTAACCACTACACCACCGTGCCGCTATGTTTCTTACTCTGGTAGCAAAAGTTGTAGAGTGTGACAAAGTTGAATATCCAGGCTGCATCTGATGTAGTTTGCAGGGTTTATTGTCCAAAAGAAAGATTAAGACCAAACAGAACAGTTGTCAGTTGCTCAGTTCAGTTCAGTGAAACAGGTCAGATAATCAGTTCAGTGACTTCGTTCAGGTCAGGTAGGAAAACGTGTCTCCATAGCAGGTGCACGACGTGGCTCTGATTTCAGAGCCTCTTATAATAAGAGGTGGTGTGCCCCCTAGTGTTCAAACATAAATACACCATTACCATAAATAATACAACATCTAACCCAGGGGTCAGCAACCTTTTTGACATGAAGTGCCAGTTTGAAATATAGTTGTAACTAGTGTGCCTGTGCCATATCAACAATATTCCATGCATTGTACATATTTTTTCTCATAATCAGGTATTTTTTATGATAATTTTTACATTATTACATCATTATTGTTATTGTTATTATTAACAATATTATTATGATGGTTGTATCAACCCTAAATCTGAGTTGGGGCGGGGGTGCAATGCAGACAAACAGTTTTGCTTTACTGAGCTCCGTTATCTGGGGGCTGTAGTTGGTCACTTTAAGCTTCACACCGGAGCATCTTTTAATCCAGCTGTTTGCTGTTCTCTGATATTTTCTGACATTTCGTTGATGCGTCGCTCGACACTTCAAGCTGACATGGGGATATCTTTTATCCTTGATTTGATTGTCTCTTTGTTTGGCAAGCCTTCAAACAAAACATCTGAGCTACAGAGAAAAGCCTCCTTGATATACTCGCCATCAGTGAATGGCTTTCCACATTTCGCAATGCAATGAGCAATGCGATAGCTTGCTTCAGTTGCGTGGTTTTTAGCAGTCGTGAACACTTTGAGGGTGCTGGCTTGCTTTCCATACCTGGCCACGGCACGTTTTAATCGATTCTGCCTTAACTTTTTTGATGCTTCGTCTCAAAATGGCGTTTCACACCTGACGTTCTGCAAACTACATTTTCTAAACATAAAGTACACACAGCACGGTCCTTCTGACACACAAACCCGTAGTCGTCTGTCCACGAGGGCTGGAATGCCCGAATTTCCTTTGCTTTAACTTTCTTAGCGGGGGTTGCCATCATGAAAGACGGCACATACAGAATGCAACCGCAGCACTGTGTGATTACCTGGGAACTGACTGCTGACAGCTGAGCACCATGTGAACAGCTGTATAGCTGTCATAGGGGTGTGCAAAACAGTCGACTTACAAAAAAGAACCTGTGGGAGGATTTCAACAAGATAAATGCGACAACAGTGCAAAATATTTCACTATAATATTTCAAAGCGAAGTAAAAAGAAAAAAGAAAAAAAAAGTATAAATTTAAAAAAAAAATTATGTTATGCTGCCCCCTGTGCCAATGAAAATGCCCCCGCGTGCCTATGCGGGCACGCGTGCCTAGGGTTGCCTACCCCTGATCTAACCTAAACAATACAATATCCAAAATGTCGGTTTTGGCTTCTACAGCTTTTATCCAAAGCGCTTTACAATTTGTTCCTCACATTTTACACATTCACTCACCAACGGCGGAGGCGACCATGCAAGGTGCCAACCTGCTCACCGGGAGCAGTTAGGGGTTAAGTGTCTTGCTCAAGGACACTTCGACACGCTGCCCGGGAGGAGCGGGACTCGAACCGGGAACCTTCTGATTACCAGACGACCGCTCTACCCCCTGAGCCATTGTCACACTGTCGCCGCCTAGTGGACGTCTAGATAACACCTAGCCGTTGTTTCAACATCATTCTAACGGCTACGTTCAAATATATACGTCTAGATTATGTTTAATCAATGGCTAAACTATGATATTGTTGTTTACAAATCTACTACGGTTAGGAGCCGGGAAAAACAAGCATCTCACATTTTTCTGAATCTATGTACATTTAAAAAAGCTGTGACATTAAAATAATCTGAATCTGAATTTCATAGCGTGAGACGTCTATCTCATCAAAATTAAATTGAGATGGTTGTGCATCTTACACATTTACAGCTATTTGTGTGCTATCATATATTTTTATGTATTTATTTATTATTTGTTTATTTGTCAGGGACAATGCAAAAGAAAACATTGTAGCAACCCCGGTCCCTGGTTAGACTTTTCTATTTAAAAGTGGTCACTACATATCAATCATTGATTCATTACCAAAAGTACATGAGTTAAAATGAGCAGATAATAAATACTGTCATTCTTTACATTATCATACAATATGTTCTACAAATCTCATCCTGGTTGAAAATCCCCGAAACACACTCAGTCAATCATCATTTCAGTCTGCCGTGCCCACAGACAGGAACAATTTACAAAAACAATCTAAGACACGCCATTAGCGGCTGCGGCGGCCGCCATGAGCTCGGGAAACAAGGCAAGCAACTCCCCTTGCATACCTCCCTCCACGTCACTCGCGTCCCTCACGTACAGGAGGCTGCCTCGGGCGCCAACGTCCGACGCGGCAGATAGCTGGGCATCTTGTCTCTGGGTTGGAGGTTCTAACCCCAACCCTGGAGTACAAGGGACCCCAAGGAGACGCAGCACTCCCTGCCACTCCCCGAGGGGGAGAGTGATACGTCTCTACTGGGGCTTCGAATAAGAGAGCTCCCGCCCCCTCCATGTAATCCTCAGTTTCCATCGGAAATGGAGAAGAGGCAAGAGAACTCTTGTCCGGCTCCAGCACAACACTAAAACCAGGCCGTTCACCCCTGCTGCTCGCCGCCTTACGACGAGAGCGAGCCGAGGCGAAGAGTCTGCAACGCAAATCCTCGGCCACCAGAGGAGCTGTCCACTGGCGGGGGAACCAGGGCCGGAACCCGGCCATCTCACAGGAGATGGAGGCTCAACGGCCCCTTGGCGAGGCAAACTCACCACCGGGCGCCGCCCAGGCACACCTGGCTGCCACGACCGCGGAGCCAGAGATGCCCCACGACGCACAGAGGACGCTGCGATAGTGAAGCGCTGGTGGAGGGTAACGTTGTGAGCGTCTAGACGCTCCGACGGTGAAGACATTGGGTCTCATTCCCAAAAAAATTTCAAAGAGTTATTCTGGAAGACTTATCTTGGAACCACTGAGACAGAATCAATGACAAGTTCACTCTGAGTCCTGACCGTGCTGGTAATATGTCTTAAATGGCTGGAACGGTCGCACAAATTATATGATCTGATATCTGCTTGGAGAATGGCATTCTGTCTTAAACTCGAAAGCGCGTTCCCGTTCAGGTCATTTGCATACAAAACAACGCCTCCAGAGCTCCTTATAAGGCAAAGTAATGACGCAGTGTGTGGAAATGGATGCGGAAGCGCTTTGCGAGTCTTGCGACCCATCGAAATGAGATTAGATGAATGTATTGTCATCATATACAGCTCGTGATACACCTGCCGCACCGCGCACACACACACACACACACACACACACACACACACACACACACACACACACACACACACACACACACACACACACACACACACACACACACACACACACACACACACACACACGCGCGCAGTATACTGTAGCCTACGGGCCGCTACGGCGTAATGAATGAACGCAGTATAGGCTTATTATTACATTAATGCCTACGGCGTAATGAATGAACGCAGTATAGGCTTATTATTCCATTAATGACTTGTTGCATTAGGATTTAGATCTATATGCTCTGCCCTACTCTAGGGCAGAGGCAGAGCATATATAGTATCTACTAAATCCTAATGAAACAAGTAACTAGAATATATTAAGCCTATACTGTTCATTAGACATGTAGGCCATACTGGCGCACACAAGACTTGTTATGGAATATTAATGCAGTCTATTGCCATGCGATTAGCTTTAGTTCTTATTTATTTATTTATTTATCCACTGTCATTTCAGTGTTGGTGTATAGGCTATTAGGCTATATAGTGTATTTCAATATAAGTTTAATTGATTAATGATATATTCGAAGGAATGCAGGTTTATAGCTATATCAACCCCCTCCAATGTACAGTAAATTACCAAGTATGGTTTTGTCAATATTCCAATGTACAGTGTTGCTTGTACAGTCCTGCATTCTTTCAAATGTATATAATTAATCATTAAAACAGATGTGTAATAAATAAGAAATACAAATTCCACAGAAGGCATTAAATAATAATTATTTTCAATCATTTCACAATAATTGCATAATTGTGTTTGAATATCTGAGTAATTAAAGTAATTATACATTTGTCCAAAATATACAAATGTCCAAGATATGGTTAAGCAGCTGCCCTGTGATCAGATGAATCCATATTATTTATTTTTCCGACATCAAATAATGTAATTTCTTATCGTACAAATATTGTCATATTTATTTTAATTATGATTAAGTAATTAATTCCAAGGAGGCCTGTAGCATTGACGTGAAGGAATCACTATGAGAACACAGTCTGTCAAGTTAATACAATTTTAAATTAGTCAATCAATCATTTTTTTTTTATCCACTTTTTCTCCCATTTTTCTATATTTTCTCCCATCCCAATTTCGTATCATCCAATTCAACCCTCCCCTGTCACGAACGCTGTTTCTTGCCTCCCACAAGCCGGCTGCAATGTGGACTAAGTCATACATAGCACAAGTCCCCTCCGGTACTTGAGGTAACAGCAGTCGCATCTTTTCACCTGCGCAGCTCGATCTCTCAGTGTCGAGGAGTAACGCGTGGGAGGCTCACGCTGCCCCCGACACTTCCTGATTCTACTGCGCAGGCGCACCAACCGACTTGTAGGAGTCGCTTGTTCACAACGTTCGATCCCCACCCTTCAGTTTCCCTCCCCGTAATACGGCCAATGTGTATTACTGCGGACGACCAGCTAAACTGAAAACAATGTGGAGAGCTGGATTCGAACACGCGAATCCAGCGTCTCCACATTGGTGGCGAGTGCCTTGCCCACTACACCACCTAGCCGCCCAATTAGTCAATCAATCATAAGACTGCTCCTCAGCACTCTTAAATCTGCTCTCAGCCACGATCAAATCTGATCTCAGGAAAATGTGGGGACTCGCGCTCCCAGCCCTAATATGTCTTAAATGGGCCGAAATCTGGCTAGGACGAAATTTTTTGTCGTAAATTCGTTCGGGAATGAGACCCACTATCTCTTAGTTTTTTACGTAAATTTGCAAGAGAGAAAAAAACAAAGATACAATGTCAACGTAGCTCCTTTCCAACAACTATTTCGGCACTAAACTCAAAGTGGTGTATACAGGCACTTTACGGTGGTGAAAATAGGGAAGGAGCTGTTGGTGTGGCCATGACCCCACTTATGTAGAGGAGCAGATGTGGGTGTGGCCAGGCGGATGGGTGTGTGCATGTGGAGAAAAATTATTCATTATTAGACTGGATAAAGGGATAGTTCCAAGAGAGCAGAGCATAAGCTATACGATAATATAACTGGCTACGACATAGTCTCAATGTTTAAATCGGGCCTAGTGCTCACTGGGGCAGCTAATGCAGTATTCACAACTGCTACAAAAAGACGACATTCATCATATCCTGCGAGTACCTGTTGTTCCAGTCCAGGCGGTCGGAACTAAAACGCCTTTGATCATCCTCGTTCCAATTTGCTGCTCCAAGCAGTTGGAACGAGATGCAAAAGCCCCTCACTACTTTTAAGGACTCTACTGCAGAGTTGTTTACACACACACCGGCAACAGCCTTTTAACTGTAATTGGTCTGTTCTGCTTCATGTATTACATACCGTGTAATTTTATTTGGTTGTTTGTCTGATGTGTGTTTTAATTATTTCCCTTACCCCTGTGATGTACGTATCGTCTGATATGATATGATCATAGTTCATAGACCAATAGTTACATCGGCCCGGGGCGCAGCCCGGGAAAAAAGAAAAACAGAAAGACAGGAACAATAAGAAAACAGAAAAAATACATGCAGGCCAACCAAGCAGATAATAATAATAATAATAATAGATTCAATTTGTACCGCACTTTATATTGTGAGAATCTCAAAGTGCTAAAGATGGAGAACAGACAGACACAATACACCTGTCGTACTACAACACAAAACTAGCTTGTGGATTTTTTATGGCGAAAAGGTGGGGTTTGAGCATGGCCATAAAAGTTCATAGAGTGTTTGCAGATTTTATGTTTAGTGGGAGCTTGTTCCAGAGTTTCGGCGCTGCAACTGCAAATGCCCGGTTTCCCTTCGTCACCAGTCTAATTAAGGCAGATTTGCCTGTTTGATCTGAGGGATCTGGAGCTGGCTGATTGGACTGATTGGTCTGTCTCTTTTCTATAATTATTTGTGTCCCCTTTCCCCATTACCCTTCGAAAGGCCTTTTTATCCGCTCGCCAGGCCGTCAATGTAAATTATCATTTGTTCTAAAGAAAAAAAAGAAGCACTAAAAGTTATTTTCCTTTTTTGCATTAGTAACTTCAGAATGTTATCTTTCAAAAGAGACCAGGCTTATGCATGTGCTATAAGCATAAAGTATAAAGATTTGCAAAAAGAAGTATGCAGTCCTCAAAATCAAGTAAACAAATGTCCACTTTTCTGCCTACCTGTTAAAGGAACACTCCAACATTTTGGGAAATTAGCTTATTTGCCATCTACCCTGGAGTTAGACAAGAAGATACATACCCTTTTCTTCTCTGTGCGTGCAGTAGGAGTAGGAAGACGTTGGGAACTAGGCTAATGGAGGAACCTACTTCCAGTGATTGACGCTAAGCTAGGCTAACGGTGCGCGTCTTCCTACTCCTGCACAGAGAAGAAAAAAGGTATGTATCTTCTTGTCTAACTCCAGGGTAGATGGCAAATAAGCTAATTTCCCAAAATGTTGGAGTTTTCCTTTAAGAGATTGACCTGCCTGGTTAAATAAAGGTTAAAAAAAGAAAAAACGGACAAAATAGCCTCTTTCATTTTAAATTGTATTATGGTTACAAAACGTATATA
Source organism: Notolepis coatsorum (assembly GCF_963971535.1). NCBI lineage: Eukaryota > Metazoa > Chordata > Actinopteri > Aulopiformes > Paralepididae > Notolepis > Notolepis coatsorum. The sequence goes on from NC_140178.1 coordinate 15,751,411, forward strand.
TATATATATATTAGAACCATGACACTATGTCTGGTGAGCTCTGTTCTCTCTGCCCTCAGGGCTCTTCCAGACCCTTCACTCCCGGCAGACTGCTCCACAGACAGAGGGAGGATAGCTGTTGTTTACCAAAGAACTCTGCTCCCTGCAGATGACGGACTAAATCAATTGTGTTATTCCTCAGACGCGGCCATCGAAAGAGACAAAACAAGATAATAGAGTCGTTTGCGTGGAATGTTTGTATGGTTCTGTTTCTACGTATGGCTGCCTGTAATCATTGGCGGCCACTTTCAAAAGAAAATGCCTAGTTTATTTGCTGTGATATAGCAGGTAAAACACTGGAAAGGATTTGTTTACGCGATCCAGTAATAAGACGCCACATGCTTATGTTTTTGGTTGATATATTTATTATATATCAACAAGTAGCAACCGTTAATGGACTGCATTTATATAGAATAGAATAGAATAGAATAGACTTTTAATTGTCATTGCACAGTATACAAGACATTTCATAACTTTTATCCAAAGCGCTTTACAACTTACACCTCACATTCACCCATTAATTTACACACAGACGGCGGAGGCGACCCTGCAAGGTGCCAACCTGCTCATCGGAAGCAGTTAGGGGGTTAAGTGTCTTGCTCAAGGAGGAGCAGGAATCAAACCGTGAACCTTCTGATTACCAGACAACCGCTCTACCTATTGAGCCACTGTCGCCCACCAGTAACCGTGTCTCTTCCGTTGCTATGTACAAAACAATTGTTGCTAGGTTACAGGCAGCCATGCTGGAAGAGAGAGGACTATGTAACCATGCAGTGCATGCAGGGGTGGCCTCACAGCAGGTGCAAAATAAACCAGGAAAGATAACTGTCTCATGTCATCTTTGAAGTGTTCAAATCTAAGATTATGAATTTGACCAGAGGGGAGCAATACTTTGTATCTTTGTTATAGACGCAAAATGAGATGGGTCACAGTCCATTCCAAACGTAAAAAATTAAGTGCACGCTCCTTTGAAAGGGGAACTATCACACCAGGGCTGCTCACCAACCATGTCTCAAGTTCAACACTGTTTGACGAACAATCTTACTGACCCTTAGCTGCCAGAGGTGTAACCTTCCTGCTGACCTGTGGTACAGAACTTGTAAGTCGCTTTGGATAAAAGCGTCAAGCTAAATGACTGAATGTAAAGTAATCTCGCTAGATGTTCCCCATGTTAACACTTCCTTTGGTCAATCCTCCTTCTGCCAGCAGTTGGAACAAGATGCAAAATACATTTTCATGGGACAAACTGTCACCCAGCCTTTTAAGTGTAATTTGTCTGTTCTGCTTCATGTATTACATACCTTGTCATTTTATTTGTTTGTTTGATGTGTGTTTTAATTATTTCCCTTACCTCTGTAATGTATCGTCTGTCTCTTTTCTATAATTTATTTTAATCCTCTTTCCCTGTTACCCTTCGAGAGGTCCTTTCATCCTCTTGCCAGGCCGTCAATGTAAATAAGAAATTTGTTCTTAATTGACCTGCCTGGTTAAATAAAGGTTAAATAATATATATTTTTAAATAACTAACTATGATAAATAGCCTCTCTGTCCCTACCAGCAGTTGTATTCAAATACGCATTTAAATTGTATTATTGTTACAAAACATACAAATAAATGTATATTATTATTCAATGCCGGGTTCGACAGTGACGTTCCCTCCCCATGGAGCACCGTGTTCTAAATAGAAAAATTGTTTAAAGAGGTTTTGGAGCGTCGCCTGTAATTGAAAAGGCCTGTCACTGCTTTGGAACTCAAGTCTCACATGAGCTCCTTCCTCAGTCTGTAGCATGAATGTACTTTAATGATAATATAGTGCTTACGGTTATTTTTTTCAATATAGGAAAGCAAATATGATTTGATATGTTTGTAAGTTTACTGTTCAAAAAGCCAAGAAAGGGATTAAAAGGAGATGTATTTATATTGTTGGGGTTAACTTGTGAAACAATTCTGATATATATTTAATACAATAAGTAATTTGATTTTGGTTTAAAAAAATATATATATATATATAATATTTGTATAGCTATTTTTGATGGTTACAAATGTGAATAACCTTAACTTATAAATGGCACAGAACCCAGGGCTCAGGAGGCTGAGGAGGTAGAGCAGTCGTCTGGTAATCTGGAGGTTCCCGGTTCGATTCCTGCTCCGTGTCAAGGTGTCTTTGAGCAAGACACTTAACCCCCTAACTGTTCCTGATGAGTAGGTTGGCCAAGTTGTAAAGTGCTTTGGATAAAAGCTGTGATATAAATGCAGTCCATTAACTTGTTGATATATGAGAAATATATCAATCAAAAACATAATCATGTGGCGTCTTATTACTGGATCGTGTAAACAAATCTTTTCCAGTGTTTTACCTGCTATATCAGAGCAAATAAACGAGGCATTTTCATTTGAAAGTGGCCGCCAATGATTACAGGCAGCCATACATAGAAACAGAACTATACAAACATTCCAAAATACGAACCTTTTCACACTTTTTCTGCAAACAGCCATTTTTACAGTTTCTAACTGCACTTTCCTAATCTTGTGTTTTTGTATCCCTGGAGGGGCTCTGCACGTACCAATGTTTGACATTTAATATAGACATTTAAGCCACACACGCATCTATCAAATTAAACTGGGGTTTGTAATTTGTATACTTAAAATAATATCTCCAAGGTATGGTTATGTATTAAACAAGTTAGATTGAAGGTTCTGAGGTCATATTCAGCTGAAATTACTTCGCCAAAGCAGGAATACCCTGCAGGGTAGCGCGTGTTTTCAAGTAGCACAATTGTCAAACAGTGTCTCTTTGGCGGGATTCAATTATAACTTCTCTGAAGCCTGGGAGATTTGTTGGTGATTGGGTGCGGGCCCTATAGGACTCAAACAGTGGTGCTTGTCGGCTGAGCTGTCGTCTAGCTTTCTCAAAAGCAGTTATATGAAAAACGTTGACAATGAAGCCAATAACTATAGCAAGAGCTGTCAGTTAGGGTACCTACCTTGTGTATACTGCACCTTGTGTATACTGCACCTTGTGTATACTGTTTACTTTTACTCTTACTCATAGTATATAATATTCACATTCAAATAGTTTATTGCCTATATTTAATGTAACATATAATATAACCGATAGGGCATACAGACCCTCATCTGTTTATTTTTCGCAGATTCTTATATTCAGATTTAATTTGATTGCCAATATGTATGTCTTTCTATTCTTACCTTGCCCATACCTGTACCTCCCCACCCCCCCATGCTGCTTTGAGGGCGGCAAGGTGGCACAGTGGTAAGCACAGCTGCCTCACAGCAAGAAGGTCCTGTGTTCAACCCCCAGCAGGGGGCCTTTCTGTGTGGAGTTTTCCCTGTGTTCGTGTGGGTTTCCTCTGGGTACTCCTCCAGTTTCCTCCCACATCATAAAGACATGTATGGTAGGCAGGGACTACAGATGGAAACGAGCTAATTATCTAAAATCTGGCACATTTACATTGATGTGGAAACTGAAGATGTTCATTAATGTGATTGTGCACTGTCCCTGGGTAAAAAAATAAATAAACAAACAAACACCCAAATTTCCCCAAGGGTATCAATAAAGGAATATCTTATCTTATCTTGTATTATCTTATCTTATTTTCTCTCATCTTGTCTTGTATTTATCTTATCTTGTCTTGTATTATCTACAGTTCATTCATCTTGGAGTCTACAGTACAGTCAGTCAGTGCTCTTTACATTATACCAGCGTTCCCCTGATTAGTAGAAAGAGGTTGTTGAAGCTGTTCTCTTATCAATTCTGGACTATGGTGATGTGATTTATAAACATGCTGCAGCTTCAACTCTTAAACCTCTGGACTCTGTCTATCATTCTGCCCTCAGATTTATTACTGTGTCCTTTATGAAAAGGTTGGATGGCCTTCTCTGGTTGAAAGCCGTAACTATCATTGGTATTTGTTTATTTCTAAAGCCCTTAACACATTAATTGTGTTAAGTATACTCGTTATTGGCCGCCATGCGTTGAGTGCCAATTTATGATCGTTATTTCTTTTATTCGCTATTGGCATTCATAATTCATCCAGAAAGCCTCCGGGAGCCAGCTGGACCCTGTCTGATATTGCAACGCCTCAATACCGCCACCACTCTAAACCGGAAGTGGCGCTCGGTGCATCGGGGAAAAAGCTCCGCCAGAGCTATCTTGTAACGTGGATCAATATGTACACCTCGAGTGCATTGGATCGCTTTCGAGACGCAAGAATCAATATGCTTTCGGCGTTTATTGCGTCATACAAACGGAAAATGGATCTAGCACAGGGGTTCTCATACTTTTTCATACCGTGACCCCATTTTATTTAGGATTTATTTTGGGGACCCCACATTGTGTAATTTCAACGTGGAATTAAGGAATATCAAAATAAAAGCACACGTTGTTGAACTTGATCATGCATATTTATTAGAAAATGTAATTACAGGGCGGTTAGGTGGCCGAGCGGAGATTGCGTTCGTCACCAGCCCCGGAGCTGTGAGCTGGATTCACCTGTTCGAATCCAGCTCACAGCTCCGGGGTTGTCACCAGCTTGGCTGGCCGTCTGCACTAATACAATTGGCTGTATTAGAGGGTGGGAGAAGCTGGCGGGGTGGGTCCGGGTCCTTGTAAACAGCGACTCCTACAGTTCGGTCAGGGCGCCTGCTAAGCGCGGATTGGACGTGAGGGGGATAGTGTGACCTCCCACACGCTACGCCCTCTCGATGAGAATCCGCGCTGCCAGGTGAAAAGAAGCGGTGATTGGCTGGACGTGTGTCGGAGGAAGCACGTGGTAGCCTCCACTCTCCCAGATGATCTGACTGTGGGGGGTAAGTGCGCAGCGACCAGGAAGGGACTGGGAATTGGCATACGACTAACATTGGGATGGGAGAAAATCGGAGGAAAATGGAGGGGGAAAAAGACAAAAAAAAAAAAAAAAAAAAAAATGTAATTACAGCACTATGTTATCAATACACAGTTATAAAACGAGGCATATTTAGCCAGGATATGTTGCCAGAACACAAAAAAAAATATATATACATTTGAAATTTTTTATATAACGTGTATAGCGACAAAACGCCAATCGATAATGTATAATACACGTCGGGGCCTATAACGCACATTCTAGGAATTACTGCTATACAGTCTAAAAACATACTTATATTCTCGACGGTACTAACACGACAATGTATGAATGGAAAAATATAACGTTCCCACATCCGGAACGATAGATACCTGATGTTGAATGGGCCATAGTAATGTCGATATAGCTATAATATTTAAAAAGTTATAGCCCTGCAAAGAAGGTGAGCCACTCCATAGGGTTACAGCACTGGCAGAGAGTGGTATAAGATGGGCATACTGCATGGCACCCAATGTGTTAACCATGGCACCTTAACCATGCCACTGTAACCATGCCACCGTAACCATGCCACCATAACCATACCACATTAACCATGCCACCTTAACCATACCACCTAAACCATACCACCTTAACCATGACACCTTAACCATGCCACCTTAACCATGCCACCTAAATCATGCCACCTTAACCATGCCACCATAACCATGCCACGACCTTAACCATGGCACATAAACCATGCCACCATAACCATGCCACCTTAACCATGACACCATAACCATGCCACCTTCAGATTCAGATTCAGATTCCTTTATTGAGCCATTTGTGTAAAACACATTGATAATTGTTGCAGAAATACAGTGTATGCATTTTCTTTTCTTTTTTCACAGTAAACGACAACACCAACACAGACACATGACAAGAAATGCCACCATAACCATGCCACCTAAACCACAACACTGTTGGAATGGAATCTTGGAACCTATTCTGTTTGGTTCTTAGGGTTCCTTGAGTTTGCTCTGAACTAGGAAAACAGCTTTTTCCTTTGACTTGTACCCGTCTTAGCTGAGTTTTTATTGTCTATTCTTATTTATTGTGCCTATATGTATGAAATTGTTGATAAACTACTTGTTTTGTAAGCTCGTCGTCGCTGTGAATGAGGGTAACCTCAGTTTCTTACGAGTTAAAGGAACACGCCAACATTTGGGGAAATTAGTTTATCGTCTTCTCCAGAAAGAGACAAGAAGATAGATAACAGTTTCCTCTCTGTGCGTTCAGTAGAAAGCTATCTGGCTGCACGTTAGCCTAGCTTAGCACAATGAATGGAAGCGGACAGTGCCGGTTAGCCTTCGGGAGAGGTGTTAGTTGGACAATGCCTAACCGGCAAACCGGCACTGTCCACTTCGATTCAAAATGTTGGCATGTTCCTTTTAAAATAAAGGTTTGAAATTAAATTAAATGACATTTCAATGTGATGTGTTTACAGATCGCTGTTCTGAACAACACTTGTGTCTTCTGGGTAGAACAACCCAACGCAGATGACCTGACACAGTCTCGTGTTCTGGTTTGTGTAACAGCCACTGTCTCGCTCTGTCATCATCACCCCGTCATGGTATTGGGACTGGCGATGCAGCGAGTGAGTGTCCTGGAGCCACATGTGGCGTCCTCATTTAGTGCTCCACGTCACCTGGACACCTGGGGAGATGGCGAACACAGTGACCTTGGACACGTCATCTTCTCTCTGACATCTTGGTAGAAAAATAAATGTTATTGATAGTGATTGACATCACTGTGTCTTTTATGAGAATGTTGGTTGGTCCTCTCTGACGGAGAGGTGCAACAAACACTGGTATTTGTTAATTTTTAAGGCCCTTCTTGGTAAGCAACGTCCTTATACTAACTACATCGTTATTGGAATGGAATCTTGGAACCTATGGAACCTGTTCTAGTGACTGGCTGGTCCTTAACTCATTGACCGCCAAACCCGAGATAAGTCGGGTTATCCCGCCATGCGTTGAGCGCCAGAAACCAGAGATTTCTCGGGTTTTGGTCCTTTGATCCCCGTTCTATACGGTCAGCCGGAGCCCTCTAGGTGTCTCTGATTCATATGCCTACGTTGGAATTGCAATGCCGATCGAATCTCACCAGGTGGCAGTATCGCCTACCTTTTTAACTCTGATTGTCTGAACTAAACTGTCTCTGTCCTGCTCTTTCTTTCCTGGCTCTCTCTGAGAGTGGAAGGAGCTCTTGCAGAGCAATCGCTAGGAGATCTCCTCGCCTCAAAACCTATAGTTTCCCGTATACACGAGTAATTACATATAAACGAGTAATCGCGATTGCCGATGGGATCATTGGAATTATTCTTATTCTTTATTCTTTTCTGGAGTACCTTCTGGCTAAGGTAAGGTATATTCTACGTCTATTTTACAGAACCTGAAACATGTTTCTGTAATGATAGTGTCGTATCTTACCGGACCTAAACCAAGCTGATGATTTCGTGAAGGCACATATGTACATGGTATATACCTTTGATTTGGGAGTATTTAGGGCTTCAGGCGATCAACCAGGATGATTTGGGCTTATTGCATAAAACGCGTCATATCTCGCAATCTATGAAAAAATACTGGATTATTTTGGAAATGGGGCGATGTTTAGCGTGTAGCGTATAACAAACTACAGTGTGTAGAAATGAACTGATTAGTCAGTAATGGACTATGAACAATGCCTGTAAAATGAGCCATACTATTGTCTCCATAGCTATAATACAGAACACACGATGGGTCTGCAAACATCGCTAAAATGGTCAATGACGCTGGCACCATTTAGTAAAGATGGTGAAAGCTGATGGCAGTCAAAGAGTTAAGGTCCCCAGAGTTTTCTCTGAACAGGGTAAATCTGAATTTTGCTACGTATGATGCCCCTCTAGCTCATGGAATGAACTCCAACAGTCCTTAAAGCTTGAGATTCTCTACTCTGTTGCAGCTCCATGAAATGGTGTAGAATAGATGAAAAAATAGCAATACTTTGTCTTATAGGGACCTGCTACCATATCATTTCACAGAGCCGTAATTAACACAACACAAGGATTCAATGTCCCCGATGACATCACTGGTGGCCATATTCAAACTCATTCAATCTCAATAACTGTCAAATTAAATGAACATGTGCCAAACTGTTCAGAGTTTTTGGATGCGTGTGAGATTTTGTGCAAAATAAATCAATATTGTTATTTGGTGAAGTGCCCATTTAAGAAGGCAGAAAAGTTTAATTAAATTACGTAATAATAATAAAGCGTAATAACTCAAAACTACTCTGAATATAGAAAAGACCAGGGCGTCATTTGTGCCGGATCCTGATTAAATACAATGTACAAATACAATCTGTCATTCTTCTATTTCCCCTTAAAGTTACTTAATGAATCACTTGTTTAAGTAGGAAAGTGAGTGAGATATATACAATTTTGGCTCAATGCTATTATCTAAATCAAATAAATTATGATCGATGACAAGGCCTATTGACGATGATGATGAAGAGTAGGCTAAGCTATGGCATAGGGTAATAATGAATGATGAAATGCCCACAAACAGATACACAGTTTTCTGGCAAGAGGTTTAACATAAATGCATTTGCTTTTATGTTTTGCCATATTACTGTAAGCCCCACAGCTAGTGGGCGTTTGTGCTGTGTGGTAGGTGGTCAGTTATAAGTCCCATCATTGTGGGCATATCTAGGCTCCATTGTCATGTCAGAAGATGCAAGAATATTTGAGGTTCATTAGCACCAGCTAGGTGTTGTCTGTGCTCCAGACACTGTGGTTCAGTAGCAGCAGCTAGGTGTTGTCTGTGCTCTAGACCAGGGGTTCCCAAACTTTTTCAGCTCGAGACCCAAAAGAGAAATGTGGTGTTTCCCCCGGGACCCAAACTTACAAAAATACATCATGAATTGCCATAACATACATTTATAAACTACTGATAAAGAACACAACAAACCATGCATTGCAAATGTATATGAAATGTATTTATTTAATTATAAAAGTACATCACAGCAATAATCAGAGTGTAATGTTAAGTTGCTCACCACCTCATAACATTATGTACATACAATTTTGTAACACTTTTAAATGAACAAACATGTTCTACTCTCCTTTCTATTTTCACCCCTTTTTCAACTCTCCATTTCTTACCCCCTCCCTCCGTCCCTCAACCTTAAACCCCAACATTGAGCCACATTCTGATTAATTTGTACTGACTTATTTGAAAATTCTACTGACCTGACATCATGCTAGAAGGGGTATAATATTTCATCTATGGCACAATGAAATCTAACGAGAGCTATGTGGCTGGTTGAATTTTTCAACCAGCAGATCTATTCTGGGCTTGGTTTTTGAAAGTGCTATTCTGAGGTCATGCTGAGCATTTAGTCTGTTTCTGTATTAGTTTTTCAGGTATGCTAGAGTATAAAACCCAGATTCACATAAGTATGTGGTGCCAAACTGAATCAACACATCTACAGCTTTTTTATATATAATTTTTTATTTTTTTTTTATATTTCTTTAATTTTTTATTATTATTATTGGCGACCCAATAAAAAGTTTGGGAAATACTGCTCTAGACACTGCACCTAGGTGTTGTCTGTGGTTCAGTCACTGTGGTTTTGATGTGTTCCGTGACTTTTCCGTGATCAACACCCTCTCTGTGTTCCGGCACCTACTGATTTTACAAATGTACATCACTGTAGGGTGACATCATTTAAAATCGTTACAGAGAAACCTCGTTTTACATAATACCTGCCCCTCCTCCCCTGCAAACTCTGTCTACTCTATACAAGTCATAATCCAATAGAGCTACTGTCTGTACCTCCAAGTCATCGTCACGATTTTTAAGCCAAGTTTCACTCAACACCAGGGCGTCAGGAGTAGCCTGCATGACTATATTTATATAATATATACACATTTACACAAGCTAAGATCTTAAGCTTCTAATATTCAGGAGACTTATCCCTAATCTGTTTCTCTTCTTAAAGGTAAGTGAGGTAAATTGAGTGTCCGGAAAGGAAACAGAAGCGGTGACAGGAGGCTGTAGAAAGATGGTAATTAAACTAGAGGCGTCGACAGAATGACTTGGCCAATGAACAGGGTATCGAGTGGTGATTCGAACAGGAACGGTGGGAGGAGGAATATTCTGATCAACCTTGACAACATGGGGTGGGTGGGGTGAGTTAAAAGCTGTGTACTTGATCAAATCTGATCCCAGTTGCCACAGGTCCCGTTGCAATCAGTTTTATACAAACCATAGTCCGTCCAAAATGAATGGAAATGGCTGACAACCATAACCTGCAGACGTTCTGCAACCACTGAGACGTTCAGAACTGGGAGAGAGAGAGAGAGAATAAAGATAGAGAAGAGAGAGATAATAAAGAGAGAGAGAGAGAGAGAGAGAGGAGAGAGAGAGAATAAAGATAGAGAAGAGTGAGAATAAAGATAGAGAAGAGAGAGAATAAAGAGAGAGAAGAGAGAGAATAAAGAGAGAGAGAAGAGATGAGAGAGAAGAGAGAGAGATAGAGGAGAGAGAGAGAATAAAGATAGAGAAGAGAGAGAATAAAAAGAGAGAGAAGAGAAGAGAGAGAGAGAAGAGACGAGAGAGGAGAGAGAGAAGAGAGAGAGAATAAAGAGAGAGAGAAAGAGAGAGAGAGAGAATAGAGAGAAAGAAGAGAGAGAAGAGAGAGAGGAGACAGAGAGAGAAGAGGAGAGTGACATGAGGGAGATATCAATTAATTTACTCAAGTGGATTCCTGAACACAGAATGACACCGTTATCACTGACTGACTACCGCGGGAAGCCTAGGTGTATAATAAAAAATAATTATATTCAAAAATAATAATTATAATAATTGGCATTAAAAGGGCACTTTTTTTACGAGGGACAAAAGGGCAGGTGCTCGAGCACCCCTTGGGCGCTATGTGTGCACGTGCATGCGACTAGCCATTGAGTACCTGCAACTTTCCTTTAACGCTCTTCAGGAAACTCTTATTATTAAACCGATACTTAATGCAATTAAAACAAAATTCAT
>NC_140178.1:15767376-15804876 GCF_963971535.1 Notolepis coatsorum
ATTATTATTATTATTATTATTATTATTATTATTATTATTATTATTATTATTATTATTATTATTATTATTATTATTATTATATTATTATTATTATTATTATTATGATGATGATGATTATTATTATTATTATTATTATTATTATTATTATTATTATTATTATTATTATTATTATTATTATTATTATTATTATTATTATTATTATTATTATTATTATTATTATTATTATTATTATTATTATTATTATTATTATTATTATTATTATTATTATTATTATTATTATTATTATTATTATTATTATTATTATTATTATTATTATTATTATTATTATTATTATTATTATTATTATTATTATTATTATTATTATTATTATTATTATTATTATTATTATTATTATTATTATTATTATTATTATTATTATTATTATTATTATTATTATTATTATTATTATTATTATTATTATTATTATTATTATTATTATTATTATTATTATTATTATTATTATTATTATTATTATTATTATTATTATTATTATTATTATTATTATATGTCTCTTTAATGGGCAGAAAAGCCATCAAGCCTGGAATAGAAAAGAGAATAATCCAAGGTTTAGCCGCCAGACCCCAGATGCTCACAGCTTCACATGAATACATTTCTTCCAATTTCTCTTTATATATATATATATATATATATATATTATATATATATTATATATATATATATTATATACGTATCAGCCAGCCATCTGCTCACTCCTTCACAGCCCTCTTCACAGTAGGCGGCACGGTGGTGTAGTGGTTAACACTGTCGCCTCACAGCAAGAAGGTCCAGGGTTCGATTCCCGCTTGGGGACCAGGTTTCCATGATGCCAGGTACCCAGGTGGGGTATCTCCCAGGCCTTTCTGTGTGGAGTTTGCATGTTCTCCCCGTGCTCGCAAGGGTTTCCCCCCCGATAAGATAAACCCAATGGAAAAACATGCACAACAACAGATTGCTAACGCTGTGGCGTCCTTGACGAAGATGGACAGGAGCACTTGGATTGGTCCCCTGGCGCAGCTCACGTTGACGCCTGTCTGCTCCCGGCTGCCCTTGGGGGGAAGGACGACGGGATGGGTTAATCGCAGAGACGAATCGCATCGGCGATTCTAAAGAGACAATGCATGCGTGTGTGTTCCGGTGTGTGTGCTAAAAAAACGAACCGCTGTGTGTACCGCTAAAACATTGAGTGTCGTTGCATGCCGAATAAAGACCTCTGCAACAGGTCCTGCATTATTATTATTATTATAATATCCACTGTGCTCTATTCATCTCTCTCTCCCTCTGTTCTCTGTTTGCATTTCCCTCTCTCTCTATCTCTCTTTAACTCTCTCTCTATCTCTTTCCCCACTCTCTCTAACTCTCTCCCCCTCTCTCTTTTCTCTCTGTGAACAGAAGTGTGCCACATTGCAACTTTGTAATCAAATATACTATGTAGAAAATGTAAAGACTGACTCAAAAAATAAACGAGAGAATTGTGCAAAAAAATTCAAATAAAGATACGTTACATGTACATAATATATTATAAGTAAAGATAACTTAGTATAAATATAAAAAAATAACAGCAGTTTTTCAAGTGTATTTAAAGGTATGCACAGAGATAAGTACAGTAGAGATACTCATATGATTGACAGTCTTTAAGGTGGTTGTATTCCATTGGATGTCCTTTTCTTGTCACAACAGCTCACAAATCTTGCTGCTGTGTTTGTACATTGTTGTACTTCACCCAGTAGGTATGGGAGTTTTTCGTTACTTGTCATGTTTTCAAACTCTCTTTGGGTGTAATTTGTGAGAAGTATATGTCTGTGATGTATTGGTACAGTGGGCAGGTTGTTAGAAAATGTAGCTCCGTTTTCACCTTATCTTGTGTTCAGAGGGTGCACAATCTGTCTTCTCTTGGGAGCCAGGGTCTGCCTATGGCGGCCGTTCTCGATGGCTAGGCTGTGCTCATTGAGTCTGTATCTAGTCAAGGATCTTCGTTTAGGATCAGTCACAGTGCTCAGGTATTCTGCCACTGTGTATTATCTGTTTAGGGCCAACTAGCATTACAATTTGCTCTGGTTTTTGGTTTATTCTTTCCAATGTGTCAGATCGTTTTCTTTGAGTTTTTTTGGTTTAGTCCAGTGTGGTTTCTCTCTGGCGGCTCTGCTTGTGTTTGTGAGTCCCAGAACGAACTGGCTGAGCGGGCATCTCACTAGGGTCTCTCTGTAGGTGAGGGCTTTGTTATGGAGTGTGTCTGGTCGCTTTAGGTGGTTATACAATTGAAATGCTCTCTTTTGGATTTTGATGATTAGTGGGTATCTTCCTATTTCTGCTCTCCATGCATTATTTGGTGTTTTCCGTTGGGTGTGGAGAATGGATTTGCTAGATCATGTGTCCTCAATTTGGTTCTCACTGATGTATATGTTGGAGTCAAAGAGGGTTGGACTGAAAATTGCACCCCTGTCTAACCCCACGGCTTTGAGGAAAGAAGTCTGTGTGTATTTCCCCAATCTTCACAGCACATTTGTTGTTAGTGTGCATTGATTTTATGATGTCATATGTTTCCCCTCCAATGCCAGTTTCTAACAGTTTGTACAGCAGACCCTTGTGCCAAATAGAATCAAATACTTAAACAAATAATAAGTCAACAAAGCAGGACTAATAATAGTATTTTGTTAAGCAATAATTTGCTATTGAGTTTGTTTATTTGGTTGTCAATTATGGTGCTGAGGGCAGGGTGCGATCCACGGGGGGAGCTAGGTCCGCTATAGCTCCCCTAGATCAGACATCAGCTCCCCTGGGGGTCTCTAAAGCTCCCCTGGGAGCTGTATCATCATCGTGTATAATAATAAACGTATGCTATTTTGGATGTATGATTAATGATTTGCGTGTAGTGGCTACTTACTGGGACATAATTCACGGCATTCTAGCCTTTTGTGGTGTTTACTACATCTCCCATGACCCTTAGCGGGTGATGACGTAGTTAAAGAGAGACAGTGAAAGTTGAATGAAAGTGTTGTTTGTGCGTAATAAACTAGCGTTTTTGCATCGGAACATGACTCCGTCTACGCTATCATTACTGCATTCCTACATTTGTGACCCTTGGACGTATTTCGGAGATTATATCGAACATGTCAACTGAACAACAGAACGCAGATCGCAGAACTTTGAACGCAGTTTCACTCAAGCTGCGCAGAGTGCCAACGCTTGGTTCGCGCAAGCCGAAGCCCAATTCGCTCTCAGGAATATTACCGCGGATGCCACCAAGTACTACTATGTGGTAGCAGCCCTTACGAATTCAACGGCAGCGAGAGTGGTGAGTTTGCTGGAAAACCCACCTACACATGACACATATGTGACTATAAAAACACGCTCTGCGTTTTTTTTTTTTTTGCACCCCCCCCCCCCCCCGGGAGATTTTCGGGAGCTCCCCCGAAAATTGTGATATGGTTCGCACACTAGGGTGAGAATGTGGTCTGTTGTACAGTGAATTGGTAGGAAGCCAATTTGTGATTTTCTCAGGTCATTATTGTTGAGTCTGTGGTTGATGATCATACATAGGATTTTTCCAAGGTTGCTGTTGACACAGATCCCACGGTAATTATTGTCATCAAATTTGTCTCCACTTTTGTGGAGCAGTGTTATTGATTGATTGATTGATTGAAAATGTAACAGATTGCAGAATCGGTACAGTACAGTACAGCTCAATACACACAATTGTTAAGGGGATGCAGACCAGAGAAAGACTTTCAACTTTCGTCTTACATCAGGGTCCCCCATTTTCAATTCATATCAGTCAATCTCATTATCACATGTGTCATTATCACATGTCTCATTATCACATGTGTCATTATCACATGTGTCATTATCACATGTCTCATTATCACATGTGTCATTATCACATGTGTCATTATCACATGTCTCATTATCACATGTCTCATTATCACATGTCTCATTATCACATATGTACAACATATGTATGTGATGTAATGATCTGCATATGTTTTGTTGTCTAAATAAATACCTACCTACCTACCTACATGTCTCATTATCACATGTCTCATTATCACATGTCACATTGTCACACGTCGCATTGTCACATGTCTCATTATCACATGTCTGATTATCACATGTCTCATTATCACATGCCTCATTATCACATGTCTCATTATCACATGTCTCATTATCACAAGTCTCATTATCACATGTCACATTGTCACACGTCTCATTGTCACATGTCTCATTATCACAAGTCTCATTATCACATGTCACATTGTCACACGTCTCATTGTCACATGTCTCATTATCACATGTCTGATTATCACATGTCTCATTATCACATGCCTCATTATCACATGTCTCATTATCACATGTCTCATTATCACAAGTCTCATTATCACATGTCACATTGTCACACGTCTCATTGTCACATGTCTCATTATCACATGTCTCATTATCACATGTCTAATTATCACATGACTCATTATCACATGTCTGATTATCACATGTCTGATTATCACATGTCTCATTATCACATGTCCTCCTCACAACAGAACAGGGGGTAATAGAAGAAAGACATAAATATAGGTAATAAAACAAGATTTGAATATAAAAATATGAGAAAAATAAACAGTATACACAAGGTGCAAGTGAGGGTCTGTGCCCTAACTGGCATGATATACGTTGTAGTCTGTGCAGATTTTGGTGGTTAATAGTCTTAGTGGTCAAGTTCTGCAGCCGTTAAAGTTATCCAGTTGCTGGCAGCAGTCCATGCCCATGGTTGTGGAGCCTGATGGCTGCCGGCACAAAGGACCGGCCAAGGCAGTTAGTTGAGTGTCAGGGGGGTATGAGTCTGTGACTGAACGTGCTTCTCATCTTGACTAGCTCATCATAGAGGGGGTGGGAGGGGTTCTCTAGCACAGCGGCCAGCTTCCTTTTCATCCTCCTCTATGTCACCACCTCTGGTTTGACCATTTCGACTCCCACCACGGAGCCAGCCTTCCTCACCAGCTTGTCCAGCTCGACTCCCACCACGGAGCCAGCCTTCCTCACCAGCTTGTCCAGCTCGACTCCCACCACAGAGCCAGCCTTCCTCACCAGCTTGTCCAGCTCGACTCCCACCACGGAGCCAGCCTTCCTCACCAGCTTGTTCAGTTTGTTGGTGTCCCATACTCACAGAGTAATATAATTTTTTTTCTGATCTGCTGGACAGGTGAGACATAAACTCACTCTATCGATAACATTACAATGCGCATATATACAGCCCGCCTGGTTTAATATCTACAGATTCTTTGCTAAGTCAACTCCATTTAGCATTTTGTACATACGTTTTGTATATTGTATGTTTTGTATAGTGGTCTTTATTGTTTTATTACTGTATGAAGCACAATCTCAGGATCGTCATATATAGACCTTATATGTACAAAGTGCAATACTCCATACTGAGCCACAGTCTGCCCTGGTATGAATAAACAGATTAAGAGGATTATCAAAAAATATAAATGTGTGCATATACAAATTAGATGAGTGATGTGGGAGCCCTTGTGCAAAGTGTGCCAGAGTCTTAGCAGTGAAGGAAGCAACCATCCTTCAAACGTTCAGTTACACCAAATATAGAGTGAACATATAGAAGGACTGAACTTAATATGAACCTATGAACGTGCATGTACAATAATTGATTATCCACAGTATAACTATTACAGTGAGTTTACCTTTTTTAGGAAACGATGAATTTCCTCATATGGTCGTGTAAGAACATGTCATCGTCAGTACGCTGCTGTTCATACACTGCTGTTCGTACACTGCTGTTCATACACTGCTGTTCACACACGGCTGTTCATACACGGCTGTTCATACACTGCTGTTCATACACTGCTGTTCATACACTGCTGTTCTTTCTAGGCCCTTTTATGTTGTCAGAGACAACCATCAGAGCCATCAGAGCCTTGAACACTGAACTCTCCACACACAAGCACACATGAGCACACACACGACACACTGTACACGCTCACACACTAGCAGCCACTTTAACATGAGCAAGCACACACTCATGCTGCACACGCCCACACTTATGGCCACTAAGGAAAGGTCACTTTAAAAATAGTATAGTATAACCTGGGATTGTATAAAATAGCATGTACAGAAAGACCCAGTGCCTCATCCGTAGCTAACAGTGTATTGCACTACCAAAGGACCTAGCATGTCCTCCATGCTCTGTAAATAACTTATGTACAAATACCGATATGCCCTACTATGTTACTTGTTTATTGCACAATGTTGTTTTATTGGATTCTATTATATGTTGTTACTACTGTATTGCACATTGTTGCTGGCAAGACCATCCGCATTTCATTGTATACTTGTATGCCGTGACAAATAAAACTCTTGACTTGACTTGACGAACAATGAATGAACAATTTGATGAACAATCCTACAGTACTGACCCTTAGCTGCCAGAGTTGTACCCTTCCTGCTGCCCCTGATATACTGCTTTGGAAGAAGACGGTTGGGCACAGAAAAAGTAAAAAAATATATACGTGCGAGTGAGAGAGAGAGAGAGAGAGAGACAGAGAGAGATAAAGAGAGAGAGAGAGGCAGATGGAGAGGGAACAGGGAGAGAGAGAGTGAGAGAGAAGGGGAGATAGAGAGGCAGATGGAGAGGGAACAGGGAGAGAGAGTGAGAGATAGAGAGAGGCAGACCGAGAAGGAACAGAGATAGAGAGAGAGAGAGACAGAGAGAGAGAGAGACATAGAGAGAGATAGATAGAGAGAGAGAGATAGAGAGAGAGAGAGAGGCAGACAGAGAGGGAACAGAGAGAGAGGCAGATGGAGAGGGAACAGAGAGAGAGAAGGGGAAAGAGAGAGAGAGAGAGAGAGAGAGAGAGAGAGAGAGAGAGAGAGAGAGAGAGAGAGAGAGAGAGAGAGAGAGAGAGAGAGAGAGAGAGAGAGAGAGAGAGAGAGAGAGGCAGTGGGACCCATATAGAACAAACAATACGTATCTAGGTTTACAAATCAGTTCCACTGGACATTTCTGTTCAGCTGTAAAGGAACTCAAGGAGAAGGCAAAAAGGGCTTTCTATGCCATCAAGCGTTCAGTTAAAATCCAAATTCCAATCAGGACATGGCTCAAAATATTTAAATCAGTTATAGAATCTATTGCACTGTAAGGCAGTGAGGTATGGGGCCCTTTATTACTAACGGATTGGGCAAAATGGGACAAAAATCCAATTGAGATCCTGCATGTAGAGTTCTGCAAAACAATTCTCCGGGTACAAAGGAAAAGCTGTTATCATCATAAAGCCCTGGCCTGCCAAGAGCTGGACCTACAAAGGAGCCCCTTTTGTCAACTCGTAATGAAACTGGCTGACATCTCACACTCTGACATCACAAACCCTAGCCAGCCTCAGAAGATTAGACCTAACCAAATTATAACTAAAGAAAAAGATAAATACATTACTTATTGGAATCAACTCACACAATCACAACACAAATTAGAAACATATTTGGCCCTAAACAGACAGTATACTGTGGCAGACTACCTCAGCACAATAACTGATAAGAATCTAAGAAAGACTTTGACAATGTACAGACTGAGTGACCATGGTTTAGCGATAGAGAAGGGCAGACACAGACAGACCTGGCTGCCCAGAGATGAGAGGCTGTGCTATATCTTTGTGATGAGGGAGCCGTAGAGACATAATTACACTTCCTAACACAATGTGAAAATTACATTTTCCTCCTGGGGGAACAGAAAGAATGTGCAGTTTTAGCGGCAAAATATGTCAATTCATGTCACAAGAAAAGGGACAACCAGTAGTACACATATACTGTATATACATGTACCATGTTTTACTCACAGCACCATCTCCTTTATTTAATTTAATTTCTTATATTGTTATGTTGTTTGTTGTTTATGTCATAATTGAGCTTTGGCAACATTTGTGAAATGTCATGCCAATAAAGCCTTTTGAATTGAATTGAAAGAGAGAGAGAGTGAGAGAGAGAAATAGAGAGAGAGGCAGACAGAGAAGGAACAGAGCGAGAGATAGGCTGTGAGCCAGGGCCCCAAATTTGGGCCACGGCTACCATCTTGGGGGACTAACTTTCATAGTGATTTTTGGGAAGGTATACACCCCTGCTGCTAGAAAATATGTGCAGTAGGGGTGTATACCTTCCCAAAAATCACTGTGAAAGTTTGTCCCCCAAGATGGTAACAACCAACCCTACTGGCTCACGGCCTAAGAGTGAGGCAGACAGAGAGGGAACAGAGAGAGACATTCACTATAGAATATTTATTCTTACCATATATTATATTTATTCTTACGGTATATCTATCTATCTACATCTGTCTGTACATACCTGCATATAATCTTTTTTTACATATCTGTAGATACTATATCTATATCTGTACATACACCTTACACTCTTACTAGTTACACTGCTGGCCAGTATGACTTACTACCATAGTGTCTTTATACCTGTATCACTGTACATATTAATACTACAACTCTGTACATACATCTGATTAGCACTATTATTCAGTAGCACTAATTTATATATATTATACCCAGTTTAATCACATGTACATTGTATATTACTATTGTACTTTTTGCACTCTGGTTGGATGCCAGACTTCGTTTTGTTGTACTGTACTTGTGCTGTATAATGACAATAAATTTGAATCTAATATAATCTAATCTAGTCTAATCTAATCTAATCTAATCTAATCTAATCTAATCTAATCTAATCTAATCTAATCTAATCTAATCTAATCTAGTCTAATCTAATCTAATCTAATCTAATCTAATCTAATCTAATCTAATCTAATCTAATCTAATCTAATCTAATCTAATCTAATCTAATATAATATAATATAATCTAATCTAATCTAATCTAATCTAATCTTGACTTGACTTGACTTAAACCCTTTTGCTCTTTGGGGAGCATAGGTCATTCATGAAATCTCTCCAGCTGGTTCGGTGTTGGGCGATTTTATCTGCTTCCTTCCATGATGTTCTTTCTTCCTTGAGATCCGCCTCGACAGACCTTCTCCAGCTGTTTCTGGGTCTTCCTGGCTTTCTCTTCCCCTGTGGGTTCCAGGTTAAGGCCTGCCTGGTTGTGTTGGAGGATGGTTTTCTCAGGGTGTGTCCAATCCAGCCCCATTTCCTGCGTTTGATTAGGGTTTCAAGTGGTTCTTGTTGAGTGGTTTGCCAGAGCTGTTAGTTTGTGATGGTGTTTGGCCAGTAGATTCCCAGGATGTGTCGTAAACATCTGTTTATGAAGGTTTGCAGTTTGTTTGAGGTTGCTTTTGTTGTTCTCCATGTTTCTGCTCCGTATAATAGAACTGATTTGACATTGGTGTTGAAGATGCAGAGTTTGGTCTTTGTGGAGATGTGGTTTGAATTCCATGTTTGCTTCAGTATTAAAAATGCTGTTCTTGCCTTCCCTATTCTTGCTTTGATGTCTTTGTCGCTACCTCCGTCCTTCCCCACGATGCTTCCCAGGTATGTGAAGGTGTCCACCTTGTCCAGTGCTTCTCCGTCCAGTTGTACGGCCTCTTCTAAATTGTGGTTCATCTTCATCTCCTTTGTTTTTGCTTTATTGATGTGTAGTCCTGTGGTAGCTGCAATTGTGGCAAGTTTTGTGAGTTTGGTCTGCATTTGTGTGTGTGAGAGGAGGACTATGTCGTCGGCAAAGTCCAAATCCTCTAATTGAGACCACATTGTCCACTGAATGCCCAGATTTTGTACGGCTGTGGTTTGTTTCATGATCCAGTCGACTGCCAGAAGAAAGAGGAAAGGGGACAGTAGGCAGCCCTGTCTGACTCCTGTCTCTACTGTAAAGCTGTCTGTGAGCTGGCCGTTGTGTATTACTCTGCAGGATGATTGTAGGTACAGCTGTTGGATGATGGTTATGAACTTTGTTGGGATACCGTAATGTGCCATGAGTTTCCATATAGTGTCTCTGTCTAGACTGTCGAATGCTTTGTGGAAGTCGATGAATGTGAGGTGGAGAGATGTGTTCCATTCCAGGGTCTGTTCTATGATAATGCGGAGGGTGGCAATGTGATCTGTACATGATCTGTCCTGTCGGAAACCTGCTTGTTCTTCTCGGAATTCTTTGTCCACTTCTTTGGACAGTCTTTCCAGGATGATCCTGCTCAAAATCTTCCCTGGCACAGATGTGAGCATGATGCCCCTGTAGTTGTTACAGTCCTTCAGGTTGCCTTTTTTGGGGAGCTTCACCAGGTATCCCTCTGCCCAGTCGCTTGGCACCTTTTCTTCATCCCAGATCTGTCCAAAGAGTTTGTGGAGTAGTGTTGTTGCCATTTCTGGGTCTGCTTTTATGGCCTCTGGGGGTATTCCGTCAGGTCCTGGTGCTTTATTGTTTTTCAGTTTTTGAATGGCCTTTTTTATTTCTTGTTTATTGGGCTTGTTGGTATTGACCGGTAGGGAGTGTACCCATAGGCGGAGTTTGAACTTGACGCCAGGGGGTGCGACTGCTTGGCGAACGATACCCGACCTTTATTTTATTATTTTAGCGTTTTTACAATGCCCTAACCCCTCATTTTTTATTTTATTTAGGTAGTACAGCAGCACACACACACACTCACACACACAGCACTACGGGGATCATTTTTAACTGACTTACTCTTAATCATTGATTGACAAAGTGACAAAGATAAAGAAGGAAATACTAAAATAAAAAGACCACAACAAGTATATTGCTGCTCCACTAGACCACTTTACTGTACCAAACATGACATACAAAAATAACAAAATACTGTGCAACACTCTGCCAAGCGCACAGCGCACACGTATGCATACAGTAGGTTGTCAAAGGCTGTACAAACAAAAGTTCACATTTTCTAATAACAGCATTATTAGACATGCCAATCCAACGAAAGATGTGCTGGTCGCGCTGGAGAAAAGAAAAGAAAAAGATGTTGCGTTTGTCTTTTAAGTGTTATTTGTTATTCTAAGATGCTAATTCATCTGTATCTGGATAACCAATGAACGGATTCTGTCGGGGCAGGTAGCGTTATTTCGGGGAAATTGATATCTATAGTCTGGTATATTTTTCGTCCATGAAAAATGGAGGCTCTAATTATTATTATTCATAGAGACTCTCGAGCAATAATAATTATTACAGCCTCCATTTTTCGTGGACGAAAAATATACCAGACTATAGATATCAATTTTCCCGAAATAACGCTACCTGCCTCGACAAAATCCGTGCATTGGTTATCCAGATACATTAATTATCATCTCAGAATAAGTGGCTTTGTACAAGCGTTACATCGCGTGGGGCATTCTGCTGCTGCTGCTGCGAATGGTGGTGCTTGGCCGCGCGTTAACCCTTTCACTGCCACACTACAGAAGGTTCGCCTTATAATGTGACATGATTACTACTATAAAATGAATGTATTGTAAAACAAAACATAATAGAATTCAGATTTGTTTCTCACAATTATTATAATTTTTTTTTTTAAAGTAATTGCACCCCCTGCACCCCCATAAACTCCGCCCATGAGTGTACCGCTGGATGGATGTTGGCTAGCGCTGTCGGTTTGTGTCTGTTCAGTCTAATCTAATCTAATCTAATCTAATCTAATCTAATCTAATCTAATCTAATCTAATCTAATCTAATCTAATCTAATCTAATCTAATCTAATCTGATCTGATGTACGATTGGTTCACCCTTATAAGGTCGTATCTTCCTCTCTGTGACTGATGATCATAGTGAAGAACAGCAATAGGCATGTCATATAATTATACTCAGAACAGTTGGCATTTCTTAGCTCCAGTTTTCCTAACAACAAGTTTTTTATTGCATTTGCTCTGTTTTGTGTAAACGATTTATTTATGTTGGTGTTTGTAAACATTGGAGTAAAATAGACCTTCTGCTTTTATGACGGGTTCAGAAAGTTCCAAAAAGCTAATTTTCCATCTACAGACCAAAATCCTCATGAATGTGTGTGAATATAACCCACATGTATGTGAATATACCCCACATGTATGTGAATATACCCCACATACCCCACATGTATGTGAATATACCCCACATGTATGCGAAAAAATCACCTGTGAAAAAAAAGGTTGTCAGACCCTGTAATAGACGGACTGTATTGCTTGAATGGTTAACATGTTGACATGCACGTACACTGTACACTGTAATAGGTGGAACAATCAGGCTGCTGCCGATTACCCAATGATCCCACTCCAAACATGGAGTAATTATCATCATAATTACAGACATTAGTCTCAGGATTTACCAGCAAACAACAAACAACCGGCCAACTTTGGCAATCACTGGTTAATGAAGTAATTATGAAATAAAACAACAGGATGTAATTATAATACACATTTTATATTCAGAGTTCATTATAATATCTACGCTGTTTGTTTTTCCTCATATTTTTATATTCAGATAAAATTGTATTGACTATATTTACGTCTTTCTACTATTACTCTGCCCGATACCTGTACCTCCCCTCCCCCTCCCCCCAATGCTGCTATGATGCCCACATTTCCCCAACGGGATCAATAAAGGAATATCTTATCTTATTTTAGGAAGTTCTGCATGTGGGTATCATGGACAATGAGAGCTAGCATGGAGGGGGGGGGGGGGGGTGGTTCTGGGACACTGGGACTGACTGTTGTCATGGGACTAACTTGATGAAACACCAGTGAAGGGAGGTGCCCACTTGATAACCCTGGTGATGTTCTGTCTGTCTGTCTGTCTGTCTGTCTGTCTGTCTGTCTGTCTGTCTGTCTGTCTGTCTGTCTGTCTGTCTGTCTGTCTGTCTGTCTGTCTGTCTGTCTGTCTGTCTGTCTGTCTGTCTGTCTGTCTGTCTGTCTGTCTGTCTGTCTGTCTGTCTGTCTGTCTGTCTGTCTGTCTGTCTGTCTGTCATTACACCTGGGTAAAACAGAGTCCATTCTCTTCGGATCAAATAACAAACTCAGCAAGACCGACGGCTTCTCAGTTACAGTGGGTGACAATATTGTCACAAGGAAAGATGAAATTACATACGTGGGTTCCATCCTAGAGGCAAATCTTTCCTGTGACAAAATGGCATCCAAGGTAATAAAAAAAGTCAACCAACAAACTAGATTCTTGTACCGGATCTCCTCTCTGGTAAACAAGAATACCCTGAAGACTCTGGCAGGAGCACTCATTCAAGGGTACTACGACTATGCTTGCACCTCATGGTACAAAAGCACCTCAAAGGCGCTAAAAACAAGATTACAAACATCTCAAAACAAACTGGTCAGACTACTGCTTGACCTTACCCCTAGAACCCACCTCACCCCTGCCCACTTTGACAACCTAGGATGGCTTAGAGTAGACGACAGAGTACAGCAACTTGCAATGGGCCTGGTCTACAAGATACACTATACGACTAAGGTACCCATGTACATGTCAAAATACTTCCCAAAGGTCAGTGAATACCACAACCACAACACCAGAGGAAGCTCAACAAATCATGTTAAACCCAGATTCGGCTCAAACAAGGGACTAAACACGTTTCGCAATTATGCCACATCAATGTGGAACGCCCTACCCAAAGCTGTAAAGGAATGTGAATCACTACCCACTTTCAAAAACACCCTCAAAAAACACCTAAGGGAGACTGCAACTCGAAACTGGCCCCTGTAAATGTCCGAACACAACCCCCTCCAATGTACAGTAAATTACCAAGTATGGTCTTGTCAATAATCCAATGTACAGTGTTGTTTGTACAGTTGTACAGTGTCCCCCACCCACCCCTCCTACCCAACCCCCCCCCCCACTCCTACCCAACCCCCCCCCCCCCACTCCTACCCAACCCCCCCCCCACCCACCCAACCACCTCCAATGTACAGTCCCCCCCACCCCCACCTACCCAATCCAATGTACAGTTTCTACGCCTAATGTATATACTCTTTTCTTTCTGGACTCTTTTTGTATCACAAACAGTACTGTAATTGCAAATCTGGTATGTCATAAATGTATAGATGTAGCAGTACTGCCTATCTGTATGTCATATATGTTACGATGAATTGAAAATGGGGGACCCTGATGTAAACAAGACGAAAGTCTTTCTCTGGTCTGCATCCCCTTAACAATTGTATGTATTGAGCCGTACTGTACTGTACCCATTCTGCAATCTGTTAATAAAGTTTTCATTCATTCATTCATTCATCATGTCAGAATACCAGCGTTCTATAACAAGGAAACTATAAAAGAAGGAAAAGTTGGCACGTCAGAACAACCATGCAACAAACAATGCAACAAATTGCAGATGATTCTGACATCCGAGGTAATAACCTGTTTAAAAATGATAAACGAGGAGATGGCTGATCCCATCAACTCAATGTCGGCCAAACTTGGCACCAATGTGCATTCAGGTGCTACACAGTGACGTAATGGCCCTTCCTTCTTTTATAGTTTTCTTGGATTCCACAACTTCGAGACATCAAACACCATCTTTTGTTATTGCTATTGCTAATGCAATGGTTGACAGGAAGTAAATTTGAGTCCAAACTCTTCCCTAGCAACAAAATGTGTGCCAATGTGAATGTAAACATGAATGAGTTGTTTACCAGGAAAACTCTGGCTGGGTGATCTTTGCCCATGTCAATGCTGTGTGGGTGAGAGAGCTCCATTTGGACTTGGCATTTAAAAATTACTTGTCTTACATATAAACATTAATTACTTTCTAAATAAGACGTAGCACATGAACAGTCTTTTGGTGTGTGAGTGTCTCACGTAAAATGTGAATTACTGATTTGGTATTTGCGTAGAAAAAGGTGACATTTAAGAAGTGTTAAACAGAAACAGTAATTACTGTGTAAATTTGATTTGACTAGTGTAACTGAGGGGTACAATTCCCTGACTGTATTGTTAGATATGATATTTAATACCACTACCTCATGTACTTTAACTTCTGGCCACCCAGTACAAGATATAAGTATGATGAACACTTTCCCACCTGATGAAACGAATCCACACAAATGTACCAAATCGAAGGTTTAATACAGCAAAGGGTGTATACAACGATCACTTAATTACATTTATGATTTGAAATATGAAATATGCACTTTTATGGCAAATGAGTATTCGTAGGTAAATCAACATTGAATGTCCAATCTCTGGTTGCGCAGGGAGTAAGTATACAACCTGGAATATTTAGGAAACGATAGCGATGGTACTTAAATGATTATATCTGGATACACTAAGGGGGGGGGGGGGTCCCGCTGGTTGTAAGACAGTAGGAGGGGGGGGTTAGAGAAGCCGCTGGCGGTATCCCATCTGGCCAACGGTGTCTTGGGAGAATCCAAAGTCTTGGACACGGTGCCCACAGAACCTCGGGCCGCAGACGAATACAGCTGGACCCTCTGTGGACGGTATCTGCCGGTCCACAACGGAGAGACGTGAGGCGACCTCACGTGTAGAGCGCCGTCTCACCTGGAGTCCTCTCCGGGGGGTAATTCCAACACTCCGCAGTGTTGGCCTTTATCCATGGAATAATCAAAGCACACAAAGCATAATCCAAGCCGTGGAAGGCTCGCCGTCGTCCGGGTAGAGTAATCCAATATACAGGTCCAGTTGCTCTTGGCCCGGAGCTCCTCGGATGCAATCACCACTAGGGGTCTGACCAGCCTGGTTAAGCGTCCAGATAACGTCAGGAACGATGGGGGTACTGATAACTTTAGAACTCTAACCGAACGATGCACCATACATAAATAGACTATTATTAGCTTAATAGAATACGTCCAACTCGACGGTATAGTGCCAAACTATGACTATTCAACTATTAATCTACACGATATCTCAATGCCTATTCTGGGGCCAAGTAGGCCTTACTACACCGCACGTGCGTCGTGGGGAGGCTTTGCGTCTGTCACTCTGTTGGAGGGTAAAGAACTGGACTAAAAGGAAGTTCTACTTTACTTGCGCCATATATATATGCGCTATGAACAAATAGTACCATTCGTATTTCGCCCGACATATTACTGCGCGGAACCGGGGGTTGCCTCGACATGTTAGGCGGCACGATTGAACTTGGACCTAGGGGTATGGCAACCTGGCGCCAGGTTCTCGTCCAATGGTAGAATGAAACTATTATGGGCTGTTTAGTAGACTAAAGGGATATTCAATGCATATTGTACAAGGAATATACAGGGGATATCAAACGATATACAAATACAATTAAATATATATATATAAATAAATATACATATTCGGTTTAATCTGATCCTTCACAACAGCCGCCCCCTAATTAGTCCCACCTAATTAGCTAAGCAGAGACAGATTAACCGCACTGTCTACCACTCAAGGTCCGCTGTAAGGGTCAGTCAACTCACAAAGTCATGGGGTCATGGTCATCATCGATAGTATCTGGGAGTCGGGGCAGTTCTATGAGCCTCGCCACGGGACGTGTGTAAGTGCGCCCTTGGACGAGTACTTCAGCTGCTCGGACCTTGCCATCGGCACCGGTGATCACTTTGCTTACGCGGCCAGCCGGCCACATAGCTCTGGGTAGTGACTGGTCAATAATCATGACGACTGTTCCTTCTGTCAAATTGTCTCTCTCTTTTACCCACTTCTGGCGGGTCTGTAGAGACGGTAGGTAGTGAAGTAGGAAGCTGCTCCAAAACTTGTCAGCTAGTACTTGGCTGTACCTCCACATTCTTCGGCCGTTCGCTTCTTCAGGCCTGTACATTGTCTGGGGTAGCGCGGGGTCCAGCCGCACCATTAGGAGTGTGTTGGGGGTGACTGGGTCGACATCTGCTACATCACTGGAGACGTAACCGAGGGGCTTTGAGTTCAATACTCCCTCGATCTCCGTGAGGACTTCATTAGGACTTCGTCCGCCACAGTCTGGGCTCCGAGTACGGCGTACAGGGCTGTCTTTATAGAACGTACTTCTCGTTCCCAGGTTCCACCGAAGTGGGGTGCGTTCGGGGGATTAAACTGGAAGTCAATCTGGGCTGGAGCGAGGTGGGTCTTAAGTTCTGGGCCCATAGCTTGGAAGCTCTCTCTCAGCTCTCTTTCTCCGCCTTTGAAGTTGGTCCCGTGATCAGACAACAATGTAGACGGTTTTCCTTTCCGTGATGTGAATCTCCGGAAGGCCATAAGGAATGAGTCTGTGCTCATGGTCGGAAGGAGTTCGATATGGATCGCTCTGGTGGTCATGCATTTGAATACAATACCCCACCGCTTCTCGGTGCCTCTTCCTCTCTTTATATACAACGGGCCAAAGCAGTCCATGCCTGTGGAGTGGAATGGCTTGTCGCCGATTCGGAGGCGACAGGGGGGTAGGTCAGCCATCCGTGGTATGCTGGGCTGCGCGCGCCACTTACGGCAGTCTAGACAGGTTCGCTGGAAGCGCCGTACTGCTTCTCTCCCTTGCAATATCCAATAACGACGTCTGATCTCCGCGAAGACTCTCTCTGCTCCTGCGTGGTGTACATCCTCGTCGTATTTCTTTATGATCAGCTCTGTGACCTTGTGTCGGCTGTTCAGGACGATCGGGTGCTTAATGTCATCTGGTAGATCGGGGTCTCTCCGCAGGCGACCACCCACTCTGATGAGATTATGGGCGTCACTCTCTGGTGCCAGGTGAATCAGTCTGCTGTCTGATGGGACGGGGTTTCCTCCCTGTAGACAGTCTAGCTCATCGGGGAACGAGTCTCTCTGGGCTCGTTGTAGTAGAAGAAGTTCTGCTTCTTCGTAGTCAGCTGCTGACATGTCAGTGGTGGACTGAATCTCTGGGTGGTGCCGCAGGAATGTTCTTTGTTGCGCACTCTCTAGGGTACTGCAGTCATCTATGTTGGGGTCTGTGGAGGCGACAGTGCTCAGTCCACAGAACATAGGTTTCTTGTTCTCAGCCTCCTCGTTACTTGCTTCCCTCGGGGTGGGCGTAGGCCAATCTCCTTCCGGGAGCTTGAGGAATGCTGGTCCGTCACTGTAGATATTGCGACGGGTTAGGTCATCCAGAGACATTCCCCGGGTGATGACGTCAGCTGGGTTGTGTTTGGTGTCCACATACCGCCAGCTTGCTTCTTCTGTTAATTCTTGAATCTCGGTGACTCTGACTCCCACGAAGACTTTGTATCTGCATGAATCAGACTTGATCCATGTTAGTACTGTCGTGGAATCTGACCACAAGATTGTTCTATGCACCGGAATGGTGAGTTCACGTTGGATTAACGTGGCTAGATGTGCTCCTGCGAGGGCTGCGCAGAGCTCTAGACGTGGGATAGATTGTTGCTTACGTGGGGCTATTCTTGAGCGGGCCAGGATGAAAGCAGTGTGTATCTTTCCTCCCATCTCTTGGGCACGCAAATAGGCCACCGATCCGTAGGCTACTTCGGAGGCGTCGCTGAAGACGTGTAGCTCAATCTCGCATGTCTCTGGCCTCACGGTGGATGGGAAGTAGCTGCGGCATATATTGACACCTGGGAGTGAGCGGAGTTCCGTCTCCCACTCTCTCCATGTTGAGGCAAGGTGTGCGGGTATTGGGTCGTCCCAGCCCTGGTCCTTGTCCCATAGTGCTCGTACAATCGTCTTTGCCCTGGTGGTGTAAGGTAGAATACATCCCAACGGGTCATATTGTCTGGCGAGTGTTCTGTACACACTCCGTCTGGTGGTCGGTATCGCCGCCGACCTTCCCTGCTCTGGAGCCAAGGGTTTGTGTCTATAGTGGAGCGAGTCTGTTTTGAAGCGCCAGACTAGTCCTAGTGTCATTTCTTGGGCTTCTCCTGGGATTGTCGCCATCCAGGTCTCGCTGCTGGCAGCCTTGTCCGCGGAGGAGAGGCTGCGCAATACGTGCGGGTCGCTGCTGGCCCACTGCCTGAGATCAAAGCCGCCTTTGATTAGGGAGGCGCGTAACTTGATTAGGAGAGCCTCGGCTTCTTCTTGAGTCGAGACGCTTTGTAAACAGTTGTCCACGTAGAAACTGTTCTTCACACTGTGTTGGACCTCTTCATCTGCTGCTGGGTCCTCTGTGACGTGTTTCTGTAGTGCAAAGGTAGCACAGCACGGGCTGCATGTGGTTCCGAAGGGGAGTACTTCCCACTGGTAGATGGATGGGTTCTCATCTCCGATCTTCTCTCTCCATAGGAACCGTAGCAGAGGCTTGTCCTCCTCTACTAGTCTCACCTGCAAGAACATCCCTTTGATATCCCCGCTTATAGCCACCTTGTCCTGGCGGAAGCGCAGTAGCACGCCTAGTAGGGAGGGGCCGAGTGTGGGGCCGGGCAAGAGCTCTTTATTCAGATTTTGGGATCCGATCTGGTAGCTGCAGTTAAACACAATGCGATCCTTGCCGTTGTGATGGACCTTGTGATGCGGCACGTACCATGATTCGGTCGTCTGATCGGCCTCTTTAATGTCAATCTTTGTTACGTGTCCCGCTGTGATTAGCTTCTCAATCTCAGCTCGGTACACACTCTCTTGAGCGGGGTCTTTGGCTAGGCGCCGCTCTGTGTTCAGTAGATAGCGCTCCGTGGCGTCTTTCTTTGCGTGAAAGGTGGGCATTCCCTCTCGCCTCAGGAGTGGAGTTGCGTATCTCATCACTCCGCCGACTGTGACTCTCTTTGTCCCCTGCTCGAGTAGGTTGATGGCGTAGATGTCTTCTTTAGAGCGAATATCTTTCTTTTCGTTCTTAAAGGGCATTGTCTCTAGGGTCCATAGCCTCTCGACATGCTGCAGGAGAGTGGTGTCTTCTTCTGTCGTTCTGGAGTGGAAGCAGCTAGTGGCTGCTGTTCGGTTGAGAGATTTAGCGAGGGGGCCTTGGAGGGTCCACCCTAGGCGGGTCTCGACTGCTGCAGGACAGCCTCGGGGGCCTGTATGGACCCGGTCAATCGGGACTATGAGTTCTGCATGGTCGGAGCCTATCAACAGGGTCGGGGTAGCGCCGTCTATGAGCGGGATAGGTAATTGGCGCAGGTGCACATATTTATCCATCAACTTGGTGACAGGGTAGGTGTACTGCGATAGTCCTATTTCTTGGCTGGTGAAAGCATTTGTGATCTTGTACCGTCGCTCTGGCTGCCCGTTGGCTGCGATGGTGAAGGAGACATTCTCGCCCTTTATCGTCTTTAAATCTCTTCTTATTGTCCGAATCGTCATTTCGTTCTTGCTCCCCCGCAGTCCCAGCTGGGTCGCAGCGGAGGCGAGCAGAAGGGTCTTCTCTGACCCGTCATCAAGGACGGCGTAAGTGTCCATGACTTTATCTTGGTAGCTCAATGTCACACGGACTACCTTTAAGAGCACTTGGGCTCCGCTGCTGCTGGCGGGGTCAATGTACATGACACTTGCCTTGGTGCCGCTCCGTGGTGCAGGTATAGGCCGTCTTCCGTTACTTTCGTGTAGTATATCTAGATGGGCTCCATCGCACCGGCTGCACCTTTTCTTTAGGCGGCATTCGGCTGCCATGTGGGGCCGCGCACATCGATAACAGCGCCGGTTGGACTTTATCCATTGACTCACTTCTTCTGCATTCATCTTTGTGAATGAGTCACATTGTGACAGCCAGTGTTCTTTCTCACAGTAGGGACACGCTATCTTCCACTTCTCTTTTCTCGAGGGGGTGCTGTGACTCTTACTGCTCGGTACTGACTCTGATTGGTGCATGACAGTCACCGATCTTCTTCCATCATTTATTCTCCTGGGTCCCTCTCTGGAGCTTGGCGTGCTCCGCCCGAAGGTGTCCAGTCGTAAGCTGCTGACCTCTCTCGCCAGGAAGTCGGCCAGATCAAGGAGGGATGGCTCGGGGCCGTTGGGATCACGGTAATCCCTCTGCCGCCGAAAGCGCTCCTGTCTTGCGGGTGGCAGCTTCTCCAAAATCCTCTCGACGTTAGAGTTGGCGTATAGCTCATGCATGCCCTTCTCCCGTTGCGCTCCCAGCATCCCCACCAGGGACTGCACTTTGATTGACAGGTCGTCTAGTGAGCGATTGTCTGTGGCTGGGGGTAGGCGGTCAATATGCCTTATCTCCTGGATTACGTAATCCCATATACGTCCATATCTCTGATCCAGCGCTGCAAGGGCCGCTGTGTATGGAGTCGAAGAGGTAGCATAGGCTAGCGCTATATTGTGCGCTCGCGGTACTTTCAGGTGCTTCAGTAGTATTGCATACTTGTGGCGTTCATCAGCGACATCCACCATCATTGTCTCTAAGCACATCCGGAGCTCCGTGTACTGTGCTCGACTCTCATAGGCGAAGTCTGGGAATGACGGCGTGGCGTTGTATGACGCCGTGGATGGCTGATACATCGGCGAGCGTTGGGGGAGAGACCTCCTGGGCGAGTCCCCTCTTGCGCCTCGCTGTGGGCTGGTACTGGCAGGGTACCATGGCCCGCTGGTCCAGGTACTGTTCCTCGGGGCTGGTCGTGCGTCGTGCTCACCCGTGAATAGAGTCGGGGGTCTGTAGCGCAGCGCCGCGGGGGTATAGCCTGGACTGTATGGGACCTCGTGGTCCGGTGGAGTACTGTGCTGTCGTCGGGCTTGGTTCTCCTCTTCTCCCTCTTCTTCCTCTATCAGATCTTCCAGATCCTGTAATCGTTTATTTAGCTTCTCCGCAGTGTATGCCGCTCCTTCCTTGTAGCTGGGTCTCGCTTGGACCGGTATGGGAAGGGGGTCTGCGGGGGGTCTAGACTCGGTCTGTTGGTCAAGTTCAGGGTCGCTTGCTCGTTGTGGTGACGCTGCCCTTGACTGTTGTCTCGACGAGTTCCTTGAGCCCCTGGCGGAGGGAGAGGGAGTTGTCCTTTTGATCAGCTGCTCTATTAGTTGCGCTTGTAGTCTGTCGCGCTCTGCGTCTCTTTGGGCACCGGCAGCGGCGCGCTGGGCGTCGGCCCGGTCTCTTGCCATATTCTCTTCCATCTGGAAGCGTCTCATCTCCAGACGTGTGCGCTGTTCTTCGCTCCGTTGCTGCGCTTGGAGTCGGTCGCGTTCGGTAGAGGCTGTCAGGCTGACGAGGAACGCCTGTTGTAGTATCCTCTCCGCTTCGCTGGGGGGAGGCGGTTGTGGAGGTGAGCCGCTCCTGCGTGAGCCGCTCCTGGGGGTACTCGTTGGGGAGTCCTGGAGCTCTAGTTCCTCGGCGCTCTCCTCCTCTTCTTCCGTGCAGAGTTCTCTCTCTGTAGGGTTGTCTTCCTCCCGGGGCTGGTCGGGGACTACTTCTTGAGTAGTGGCGGGGGGTAAAGGCATGTCAATTCCCTCCTGGTCCCCACCGTGAGCTTGTTCAGTTACATTAGGACCTACTAGGGCCTCTGTGGTCGGGGAAACCTGCTCGTTAAGGTCAGACATAATTTTACTTTCTACTTTTACCGCGTTTACCGTTTGTCGAAGGCTAGGTAGTTGACTGACAGTGTAAGCCTCTAAGTACTGAGGTGTCTGTCGTCTGCGCCGCGGGCGTTCTAGGTTAGGAGGATCGTTTCGTGGAGTGTTCATCATAGGCCATTTCGATATTAATAACACTATATTAATATTACACTAGTTACCCTCCGGCTCGAAGGACCAATTGTAACTGAGGGGTACAATTCCCTGACTGTATTGTTAGATATGATATTTAATACCACTACCTCATGTACTTTAACTTCTGGCCACCCAGTACAAGATATAATTATGATGAACACTTTCCCACCTGATGAAACGAATCCACACAAATGTACCAAATCGAAGGTTTAATACAGCAAAGGGTGTATACAACGATCACTTAATTACATTTATGATTTGAAATATGAAATATGCACTTTTATGGCAAATGAGTATTCGTAGGTAAATCAACATTGAATGTCCAATCTCTGGTTGCGCAGGGAGTAAGTATACAACCTGGAATATTTAGGAAACGATAGCGATGGTACTTAAATGATTATAGCTGGATACACTAAGGGGGGGGGGGGTCCCGCTGGTTGTAAGACAGTAGGAGGGGGGGGTTAGAGAAGCCGCTGGCGGTATCCCATCTGGCCGACGGTGTCTTGGGAGAATCCAAAGTCTTGGACACGGTGCCCACAGAACCTCGGGCCGCAGACGAATACAGCTGGACCCTCTGTGGACGGTATCTGCCGGTCCACAACGGAGAGACGTGAGGCGACCTCACGTGTAGAGCGCCGTCTCACCTGGAGTCCTCTCCGGGGGGTAATTCCAACACTCCGCAGTGTTGGCCTTTATCCATGGAATAATCAAAGCACACAAAGCATAATCCAAGCCGTGGAAGGCTCGCCGTCGTCCGGGTAGAGTAATCCAATATACAGGTCCAGTCGCTCTTGGCCCGGAGCTCCTCGGATGCAATCACCACTAGGGGTCTGACCAGCCTGGTTAAGCGTCCAGATAACGTCAGGAACGATGGGGGTACTGATAACTTTAGAACTCTAACCGAACGATGCACCATACATAAATAGACTATTATTAGCTTAATAGAATACGTCCAACTCGACGGTATAGTGCCAAACTATGACTATTCAACTATTAATCTACACGATATCTCAATGCCTATTCTGGGGCCAAGTAGGCCTTACTACACCGCACGTGCGTCGTGGGGAGGCTTTGCGTCTGTCACTCTGTTGGAGGGTAAAGAACTGGACTAAAAGGAAGTTCTACTTTACTTGCGCCATATATATATATGCGCTATGAACAAATAGTACCATTCGTATTTCGCCCGACATATTACTGCGCGGAACCGGGGGTTGCCTCGACATGTTAGGCGGCACGATTGAACTTGGACCTAGGGGTATGGCAACCTGGCGCCAGGTTCTCGTCCAATGGTAGAATGAAACTATTATGGGCTGTTTAGTAGACTAAAGGGATATTCAATGCATATTGTACAAGGAATATACAGGGGATATCAAACGATATACAAATACAATTAAATATATATATATAAATAAATATACATATTCGGTTTAATCTGATCCTTCACAACAACTAGTATTTTTTCCAAGGCTGGGTGTTACAATCACAGCCAGGGCCTCTCTCTCGCCTGCTGTTTCCACGCCCTAATATGGGCAGCTTCCTGCTCCCGCTTCCACACGCTGTCGCCCAGGATCAATCTACACACCTGTGACTCGTCAGATCATCACCAGGCCTGATATGAGACCTGCGTTTCCTGCCACTCCTCGTCCGAGTGTTGCTACACCTATCTTGGTACGAGGATGAAACCATACTTGCTTGCTCTGTCTTTATCCTTGCCTTGTCCTAACCCTGTTTCTCTGTGCCCAGGATCACACACCGCCCGGTCTACGCTGTATCCCGAGACATCACCAGCCAGGACGTCTCCTGGGAAACACAAGGAGTGACCCTGCTCGCCCCTGTCGCACATTCTCAACATTTAACCCTGTGTGCTTGGTACCTAACAATTAAACATCCTAAACCGCCTCATTCTCCTCTCCTCCTGTGTTCTGCTCTTGGGCTCAAGATTGACGCTACCCTAACACTGGGTGAATGAAAGTTTTCTCTCCTATCTCGGCTGCTCCGTGATGAGCAAGTTCTCCCCTACATTTTAAAAAGCCCAGAGAAAGCTTGTCTTAACCACTTAACTGGCGCCCAGAAAAGTGGCCATTTTAAAACTTGGAACTTGAGGACTGCATACTTTTTTTTTGAAAAGCGTATCTTTATACTTTATACTTATAGAACATGCATAAGCCTGGTCTCTAGAAGATAAGATTCTGAAGTTTCTGATACAAGAAAGAAAGTTCACTTTTAGTTCAAATTAAATAGAGTAACATAGGTCTGAACTTGAGTTGTAGAAAAACTTGTTACTCACGTTTTTCTGTAGTAGTTGCAATATCCAAATGAGTGATTAGGAGCGATTTTGGTAAACTGTGTAAAAAAACAAAAGCTCCATGCTTTTCCTCATTGACTTCAATTCATTCTGCGTTGTTTTTCTCTTCCTGTTTTCGCTTGTGACTTTTCACCTAGATCCCTGATACGCACATCCCCACGTGGGGTATCATTGGAAAGCCACACTCATTGGCTACAACCCTGTCCAATCATTCCCAAGATCGGCAAATGATTGACGGAGCTAGAGCCCCGGGAGTCTGGGGTGGTAATCTGACTCTGCCGTGTACAATGGTGCACGCCTCACATATCGGCATGTAACTCGAGAACCACTGAAGGATTTGGTCGAGTGAGGTGGCATTCGAACGGCAACAAATAGGGCTTTAATTCTATATATACGTATATAGTATTAAAAAAAGTCGACAGACGCTCGCAAAGTGGCATGTCGCGCTGGTGGGTAAATCGTCCTAAAGAGGGCCCGGCCCCGGGCCGCTTGTCTTAACTCATCATCATGAGTTATGCATGTTACTGTAATTGATTATATTAATCACAGCATGCTCACCTTTGGGGAGCTATTTCAGAACCACAACCAGAGATGCGGCTGCACACATGCTCCCAACCTCTCCTCTCCTCTCCTCTCCTCTCCTCTCCTCTCCTCTCCTCTCCTCTCCTCTCCTCTCCTCTCCTCTCCTCTCCTCTCCTCTCCTCCCCTCTCCTCTCCTCTCCTCTCCTCTCCTCTCCTCTCCTCTCCTCTCCTCTCCTCTCCCACCTGGCCTCTCATCTCCTCTCACCTCCTCTCCTCTCCATCTCCTCTCCTCTCCTCTCCTCTCCTCTCCTCTCCTCTCCTCTCCTCTCCTCTCCTCTCCTCTCCTCTCCTCTCCTCTCCTCTCCTCTCCTCTCCTCTCCTCTCGTTACTGCACTGACAACACACCTTCGCTGATGCGCCAATTCCAGGAATATGATTCATAGATATCATCTATCTCTTCATGAGTCAAGTCAAGTCAAGTCAAGAGTTTTAATTGTCACGGCATACAGGTATACAATGAAATGCGGCTGGTCTTGCCCGCGACGATGTGCAATACAGTGGTACAACATATAATAGAATCCAATAAAATACAGTGGTACAACATATTAATAGAATCCAATAAAACAGTGCAATAAACAGGTACATGGTGTGCCATCTCGGTATCTGTTGTAAATTCCCCATGATTTGTTATGCTGTGTATTGTCATTTCCAGTCAGGCACTTCTTTGATGGCCCAGGGGTCCTATTATTTATAGTCTGGCATCTCTCTGGACAGCCCAGGGGTCCTAATGGGTTTAAATACAGCGGCCATCTTGCCCCCATGTGTTCCATTGCTGT
The DNA here is from genome assembly GCF_963971535.1 of Notolepis coatsorum. NCBI lineage: Eukaryota > Metazoa > Chordata > Actinopteri > Aulopiformes > Paralepididae > Notolepis > Notolepis coatsorum. The sequence goes on from NC_140178.1 coordinate 15,793,519, forward strand.
CTGCTTTCCCAGTAAGAGTGCGTTCATGAACTAAGTAAGTCACCAATAGCCTACAAATATAGTGCCTATGGTAATGATGGATACATGTCATATGTAGCCTGCCTTATGTGTTAATATGCTAGATAGCATCCTTTCAGTTGTGTGCATTATGTTTGGTCCATGCGGCCGATGCTAACATGCTAGATAGCATCCTTTCAGTTGTGCGCATTATGTTTGGTCCATGCAGCCAATGCTAATATGCTAGATAGCATATTTTGCTGTGTGTTCAGGTTATGATTAATAAGCATGTACCTCTGTTAATTATTGTGTGTTCTGCTTATCTGTTGCAGAACACCACTCACTCAATCTTTGATCGCTCCATCCAGCCCTACGACCTGGATGGAAGCATATCGCTCAACAACAGAATCCTTAATAAATACGAAAGGACTGTTCTCTGTGTCTGCGTCCGCTCTCTGACCGGGGTGTGCCCTTCTGGATGAAGTGGCTCCAGCAAACTTTGCAAACAAGCATTATATCTTCAATATTGGTCCTTCGAGCCGGAGAACTTCACCCACGACGGCGCCATGGACACACAGAGAACAGCAGCAGACGAAAATGGAAGACGAGGAGGAAGGCTGCGACAGCTTCCAGCACACCTGCAAGGCTATCTGGTTAGTTTACCACAGTCCCTCATGCCTAATACTGCACCGTCTCTACCAGATGACAGCGAAGGTGCCACCGCACAGCAGCTGCGGTCACTCAGCCTGCAGACCGAGTTTGCAGCTACAGGTGACCAGCTCCACACTGCGCTCGGGCCCCCTCCCTGCCTCTCATTGCCGGGAGCAGTCGATCAGACGCGACACTGGGACCTATCACCGTATGCTAACACCCGGCCTGACCAGCGGGAAGTGTGTGTGGGGCTCACATCGCCATCCCCATCAGAGCAGAGCCACCACAGTCGGAGCCTAACAGGTGGCACCTCTGACGCAAGAGGACCTTGCTCTACCGTGCCCCTACGCCTTCCACCACCATTGTCACATCATAGTCTGAGCGTCCCACCCAACCGCTCACCATGGTCGAGCTCGCTGCCACTAATACCGCTGCTGTGCCCAACAACTGCAACGTTACAGTCTCAAGCCACAACCTGTACACCGGGCCAAAGGCAGCAAGCCTACATGTCGACTCAGTCTCTACCGCCGACAGTAACCTCCGCACCGCTGTTCGGGGCTGCTCCGAGGCCCCCAGCCCCCACCGCGATGAGTCTGGTCATGCCACAGTCTGACTTCCAGGTGATGCAAGCAGTGGGTCACGTGGGCCAGCAAATGCCAACGGTACCAAGTTACCAGCCTACCTACCGGTCAAACCAGCCTGTGTCATCAATGGTGAGGAGCAGGCATGGCAGCACACCAGCGGCCGCACAGACCCGGTATGAGCTTACGCCAATGAGATCTGCATATCAAGTGCATCAATATACTACAGCTACGCCTGCACAGCCTAATTATCAACCTCAGACTGCAACAGCACTCTACCCTGCACGATGGTTACCCACTGCAGCTGCTCTCCAGCCAGTGGGCCAACATACAGCAGGTGCACCTCAGCAGTCTACCTATCAACTACCCTCCTGGACAGCGCCGCCTTCACCATTCACAACCGCTGTCGCAGCAGCGAGGGCATATCAGCCTCCACCAGTATTCCCTGCTCAGCAAGCGTATCAAGCGCTGCCGCACCAGCTGAGCCACCATCAACGATCATCATGTCAGCCTCCACAAGCCATCCCTGCTCAGCATATGTATCAACCATTGCTGCACCAACTGAGCCACCATCCACAACCAGTGTATCAGCCTCAGCCTGCTGCATCGACTCAGCCAGCCTATCAGCTTGTGCATCCAACACCCGGTCCAGCACCCTATTATCATGTAGCAGTTCCACCGGTCCAGTATGTCCGTCAGGCCCAGTACACAGCACTACAGGATCCATACGCTCTCCAGCCTCCCAGGCAGCCAGTCCCTGTACCTAAACTGCCTAACCTGGTCCATGACAGCGAGAGAGAGTTCACGGACCTTAAGATGGCGCTGGACCACCTACTCGATGCCCACACTGAACTTTCTGAGCACTACAAGTACCGTGTACTTATGGAGCAGCTGGTTCTAGATGAGGCTAAGCTGATAGCCCAGTCCTGCAGGCATTATGCGCAACCCTACACCGCCGCCATGCAGGCCTTGCAGCGGCAATACGGACAGCCATATCAGCTTGCACAAAGCGAGATTGCCGCACTACTGAACGCTCCTGATCTCAAAGCAGGAGATACCAAAGCCTTCCAGAGCTTCGCCCTTAGCGTCGACTTGCTAGTGGGAATGCTCACATCACTGGAAGGACCTAACGGGATGGAAGTCAGGTCGACCGGCCATGTGGACCGGCTCCTGTGTAAACTCCCTACGCAAGTGAGAGATGGCTTTGTGGAGCACCTACAGGCTCGAGGTCGCCTCGACACGACCAGCCTAAACCCGTACGACCTTCGAGACCTCGCCGACTGGCTCAGGGTAAAGGCTGAAGCTCAAAGACTGTCAGAGAGAATGGCACAGCGCCATCGGATGGAAGGGACACAGTTCTCTAACAGAGACAAGCAAGTTCCCCCACCCAGACCTTGCAACCAGCCTTTCTCTGTTTATTATGGCTCCGCCAAGCCTAAACAAGACAGCCACCAGCCTGCTGAGACATCTCAATCAGAAGCCAAGAAGCAGAAGTTCAAGAGGATGTGTCTCTTCTGTAGGAGTGCCGAGCACTACCTATCGCAGTGTCCAGACATTGTCCAATGCTCGCCGGGAAAGGTTGAGAAGTGGATAGCAAATGGCAAACGTTGTCGTAATTGCGGTCGTACCAGCCATGAGCAAGATGCCTGCACCTTGAGGAAACCATGCAGTGAGTGCCAGGAGGTCCACCTCAGAGTTCTCCACGCCATCGCCAAGCCGGGTCCCCGTGCCTACCTCATCACACCAAAGGATGGTGCCTCGCTCTCCAACTCCAAACAAGGAGGGAAGGTGTACCTTAAGGTGGTACCAATCGTCATTACTAACGGGAGCAAGTCACTGCACACTTATGCGATCCTAGACGATGGAGCTGAACGCACGATAATACTGCCTGCTGCAGCTCGACACCTGGATCTTAAAGGCGAAGTGGAGTCCCTCGCACTGCGGACGATTCGCCAGGACGTGGCTCGCCTCACTGGCAAGTCTGTAGATTTCCATGTGGCCTCCCTGACTCATCCTTCTGAACAGCACCTGGTGAAGGGCGCCTTCACAGCAGGTCGATTAGCCCTGTCCGAGCAGTCTTACCCTGTGACTGCGCTTCAGGAACGCTATCGCCACCTGAGGGGGCTCCCATTGCAGGACTTCAGTCAAGTGCATCCACTACTGCTAATTGGTGCAGACTGCACCCATCTGATCACATCCCAAGAACCCATCAGATTCGGCCCCAAAGGTGGACCCGCAGCAGTCCACACAGCGCTCGGCTGGGCACTCCAAGGCCCAGATGGTCTTGCGTCACAGGCTACTTCATGCTACTTTACCTCTCTCAAGTCTGCACCGGACGACCTCTATCAACACGTTGAACGTCTCTGGCAGCTTGATGTGCTTCCATTTAGAAGTGGAAAGCTAGCAGTAAGGGCCCGTCTGGACCACGAGACTGTGGGCATCCTGGAAGCACGCACTGAGAGGGTGAAGGTTGGTGACACACTCCGATACGCCACGCCTCTGCTCCGCGCAAAGGACGCGCCACCACTGAAAGCCACTGCCAAAGCAGTCATGCCAATGCCCCGTAACACAGAGCAAAGACTGGTAGGAGATTCAGCTAAGGCTCAAATCACTGGAGCAGAGATCAAAAAGCTCGATGGAGGATGTGTTGCCAAGCTGGGTGAAGAAGCGGTAAATGAGTCTGACGAGTCATGGTTCACCCATCACGGGGCGGCGGCCGACTCCTCCTTACCTCAACCTAACCTGCATGACACCGAAGTCTTCCTGCTGAAGACCAGCCAGGCGGACTGCTTCCCAGAGGGATTTAAGTGTCTCAGAGCCGGAAACCCAGTACTGCCCAGTAGTAAGCTCAGTACGCTCTCACCAGAGATGGATCATACAATGGGTCTTCTCCAAATTGGTGGACGCTCTTGTCACCTGGACACCTCCTGTTCTACTGACATTCACCCCATAGTTCTCGATCCTGGCCATGCAGTGACGAAACTCATCAAGGATGTAGATGCCCGCCTACTCCACCCAGGGCCCGATAGGGTCTTCGCAGAGATCAGGCACCAGTACTGGGTCCTGTGGGGAAGACGGGCCATCAAGCATCATCAGAGGACCTGCACAGGATGTAGGAAGTGGAGGTGGGAGCCGGTGGCTCCAATGGTGGCAGACTTACCTCCTGCCCGGTTGCGGCCCCTTAAGCCACCATTATGTGACACCAAACAGGTTGCTGATGGGGCGGCGGGATGCCTCCCTGCCACAAGTGTCCTACGCTCCCGACCCGACTGTGGCAAATGATGGCGACAATCAGAGACCTCGGTAGCCACTTAGGGAATTTGACTGTTTACATAATAGCTATGCTATTCTTGGGGCGGCTGTTGTAAATTCCCCATGATTTGTTATGCTGTGTATTGTCATTTCCAGTCAGGCACTTCTTTGATGGCCCAGGGGTCCTATTATTTATAGTCTGGCATCTCTCTGGACAGCCCAGGGGTCCTAATGGGTTTAAATACAGCGGCCATCTTGCCCCCATGTGTTCCATTGCTGTCTGCTTTCCCAGTAAGAGTGCGTTCATGAACTAAGTAAGTCACCAATAGCCTACAAATATAGTGCCTATGGTAATGATGGATACATGTCATATGTAGCCTGCCTTATGTGTTGAGATGCTGTGACATGCATGTGTGACTATGATTTGGTTTGCTACGTTGTGTTAATTCATGCTGCTAATTGAGCTATGCTAATGCCAATAATGCTATAGCATCTCTTCAGTTGTGTGTTCTGGATGCCATTGCATTCTGCCATTTACTTGTTATGTTGGTCCATGCGGCCGATGCTAATATGCTAGATAGCATCTTTTCAGTTGTGTGCATTATGTTTGGTCAGCATGTACCTCTGTTAATTATTGTGTGTTCTGCTTATCTGTTGCAGAACACCACTCACTCAATCTTTGATCGCTCCATCCAGCCCTACGACCTGGATGGAAGCATATCGCTCAACAACAGAATCCTTAATAAATACGAAAGGACTGTTCTCTGTGTCTGCGTCCGCTCTCTGACCGGGGTGTGCCCTTCTGGATGAAGTGGCTCCAGCAAACTTTGCAAACAAGCATTATATCTTCAATAGTATCTGTACATTAGTATTTACAGAGCATATAGGACATGCTAGGTAGCTTTAGTAGTGCAATACACTGTTCCTGATGCTATACTACTTTAAGTGGCCTTTCCTCTGGCCATAAGTGTGCGTGTGTGCGGCATGAGTGTTAAAGTGGCTGCTAGTGTGTGAGCGTGCTCAGCGTGCGTGTCGTGTATGTGCTTGTGTGTGGATAGTTCAGTTTCTGTGTCTCTCAATGTTCATTGTTCAAGGCTCTGATGGCCTGGGGGAAGAAGCTTAGCCTAAGCCTCTCCGTCCTAGTAGCTGGAGTTCGCAGGCGTCTGCCTGACCTCAGCAGCTGGAACAGGCTGTTATTGGGGTGGTGGGGGTCTTTCATTATCCTGCAGGCTCTGGATTTGCACCTCTTGTTGTATAGAGCCTGCAGGGGAGGTAGCGCAATACCCGTGGTACGCTCGGCTGAGCGCACCACTCTCTGTAGGGCCTTCTTGTCCTGTGCCGTGCTGTTCCCATACCAGGCAGTGATGTTTCCGGTCAAGATGCTCTCTACAGCTCCTGAGTAGAAGGACTGGAGTATCTTCCCCGATACTCTGAACTTCCTTAACTGTCTCAGGTGGTAGAGGCGCTGCTTCGCTTTCTTTACTACTGTGTCTATGTGTGTTGACCATGTCAGGTCCTCTGAGATGTGGACCCCCAGGTACTTGAAGCTGCTCACCCTGTCCACGGTAGCCCCGTTAATCGTCAGTGGTGTGTGTGTCTCCTGCTGTCCTCTCCTATAATCCACGATCAGCTCCTTGGTTTTACCAATGTTCAGGAGCAGGCTGTTGTCCTGGCACCAACGTTCCAGTACCTCAACCTCCTCTCGGTAGGCCTTCTCGTCGTTGTCCGAGATCAGCCCCACCACCACCGTGTCGTCGGCGAACTTCACAATGGAGTTGGAGCTGAACTTGGCCGCACAGTCGTGTGTGTAGAGTGAGTACAGCAGGGGGCTTAGAACACAGCCCTGGGGGGACCCGATGCTCAGGGTGATGGTGTTGGAGGTCTGACCCCCCACCCTGACCGCCTGGGGTCTTTCACTCAGAAAGTCCAGTACCCAGGCGCTCAGGGCGGAGCTCAGGCCTAGCTCGATCAGCTTGTCCACCAGTCTGGTGGGGACTATGGTGTTGAACGCTGAGTTGTAGTCAATGAACAACAGTCTCACATAGCCCCCCTTCTGACGGTCAAGGTGGGAGAGAGTGCTGTGCAGTACCTGGGAGACCGCGTCATCAGTGGACCTGTTTGTCCTGTATGCAAATTGCATAGGGTCCATATCACTGGGGAGAGAGGCACAAATGTGGTCCTTGACCAGCCTCTCGAAACATTTCATGACCACAGAGGTGAGTGCCACCGGTCTGTAATCATTTGGACATGTTGGGGAGGGTTTCTTCGGTACAGGGATGATGGTAGACATCTTGAAGCAGGCAGGGACTACTGACTCCGCCAGGGATTGATTAAATATGGCGGTGAACACCGGGGCAAGCTGGTTTGCACAGGACTTAAGTATGCGTCCTGTTATACCATCTGGGCCTGCAGCCTTCCTGGTGTTCACCTGCATAAATGCTCTTCTCACACTGTGTTCCGACAACGAGAGAGCGCCCCCGCCCCCCCGCGGTTGCCCCCCCCCTCCACAACAGCCGGTGCGCCAGTGACGTCACTAGCCAGAGGGCTAGCGGCGACACTGTCTACACCGAACCGAGCGTAGAAGGAGTTGAGTTTGTCCGCTAGAGAGGCGTCGTCGCTCCCCATTGAGGGGGCGCTGACTTTGTAGTCAGTTATTGTCTTCAGTCCCCTCCACAAGCCTCTTGTGTCGTTTTGTGCCATTTGTGTCTCCAGTTTCTCAGCATATGTCCTCTTAGCAAGTTTAACAGCCTTGCGCAGAGTGTAGACTGAAGCCTTGTACTCTTCCATATTTCCTGACTCTCTGCCCAGGTTATAAGCCGTGGTGCGTGAGTTTAGGGCTGTTCTTATAGTGCTGTCCACCCAAGGTTTCTGGTTTGGGAAAACCCGCGCCTTCTTTGTGAGGACAATGCCGTCTACCACTGTTGCTATGTAACAAACAACGGTATCAGCGTACTCGCTGACGTCACTGGCGCTTCCTTTAAACATGTCCCAGTCTGTATCCGTGAACGCGTCACGGAGCTCGGTCTCTGATTCGTCAGACCACTTTTTTGTCTCACGTGACACGACGACGTCACGCGATCTTTGTTTGTATGCTGGGATTAAAAAAATGGAGTCGTGATCGCTCGCGCTTGTAGAGCCCATCAGTGGCGGAGCCGCTACAGCCTTGTAGGCAGCTCTGAACGGGGTGTAGCAGTGGTCGAGTGTGTTCCCCCCTCTTGTGGAGCAGGCGATGTGCTGAAAAAAGGTCGGCATCACTTTTTTCAGGTTTGCCTGATTGAAGTCACCAGTCACTATCGTCGCGGCTTCCGGGTGCTTGATCTGCTGTTTGTTGATGTAGTCGTGTAATTCCCCCAGCGCTTTGCCAGTATTTGCCTGTGGGTGAATATACACGACGGATCAAATGACCGCGGTAAACTCACGGGGTAGGTGATACGGGCGACACAGGATCTGGAGATGTTCCACATCTGGGGAGCATGAACTTGAGAGGACATGTACTTCCTTGGGATTAACCCAGAGATTGTTCGTGAGGATGCAGACCCCACCTCCGATGCTCTTCCCAGAAGCTGAAGAAGAGTTGTCATGATATGACAAATACAAAAGCAATTACTGGCATGCGGGGACAAGAATTGTCTGTCCAGCCAACACCAGATTATATGTGTCTCAAAAAAGCTCTAAAAGAAGTAACAGATCTGTACTGTTTGTTCTGGTCAGAATTCATCACTGCAATAATAGTGAGCAGTATAGTTTTTCCTGGAATGACTTGAACACCTTGGAAGTCGTTACAGTTCAGGCAGACAGGAAGTAGTACAGTTCAGGCAGACGGGAAGTAGTACAGTTCAGGCAGACTCAAGGCGATCGCTGTCACTACATCAAAAGATGGCGACCTAATAGGTTGTATCGCCCTCTTGCTCACAAAAGGTGTAATTTCCTACTAAGTTAATTCAAATAAAACAATTGTCGTTGACCGATGAGAAAAATATTCAACTCATTTGTTTATGTTGAAAATGTCAGTGTGCACAATGAGCTTGACCGAGCCGGTAGTATGCAAGATAGCTGCCAGCCTGCCAATAGACTATAAAGATAGACACACCTAGTGGAGATAATCAATAATAATAATAATAATAATAATAATAATACACTTTATTTGTATAGCACCTTTCATACAATAATTGCAGCTCAAAGTGCTTCACAGCAGTAAAAAAGACAGGCACAAAATGAGCACAAAATTGGCAGATCAATGCATAAAGTGCAGACATATAAAATGAGCATGAAATAGATAGCAGCTAAATGGACAAGGTAAGGCAAATCACATCGTTTCTCACATTAGGATATTCTAACATCCCAATATATAGGCCTCTTTGTTTATGGTTTGATTATATGGCCGTTTTAAAATAGACAGTAATAAAAAGAGTAAAATAGAATAGAGTAAAATAGTACAATAGTGCAGTGCAATCAAATAGTTAGTCAAATTGAATAGACAGAGTAAAATGATGCTGATCTCACCTGGTCGGGGACAGACCCTTAGGTTAATCTGTCTAGTTTAGTTAGGATGTCTATTTGCTCCCATGTCTGGTTTTCTGCAGACATGGGAGAACCTTTTTAACCTCTGTCTCTGTCTCAACCGGTCCCATGGAATTAGCTTCATATACCGTCTTCTGTCTAGCCTGCAGTGCTAAACCTTCTGAGTGGCTTCTCCTGCCCCCACGGGGCATACAGCGCTGAGCTATTGTCTTGTATCTCATCCTGTATCCATACGCTTGCAGTAGTTCTATCTATTACTCAATTTCACAATTTTCTTATATACTATGATTCTACTGTCACCATGTATGCATATGCTCACTACATGTATTTATTGCTCCATCTCCGCCCACTACAAACATGGGAACTCTCTAACCCCTGTCCCAACCCCCCTTCCCCCCCCCCCATCTCTCTGAGTGCTTGTCTCGTAGTGCTGACCAAGGTGGTGGATGTCTCGGGGTCTTGGCCAAGATTGCAGTGACTGTTCTACGTGCACCACCGAGGCCATGGATCAGCTTATTACCATCTTCTGTCCGTGGTCTGTCAACGTGGTTTCATTGCTGGGTTAAGTACTTCTATTCTATTCACATAATATGCTTACTACATATATCTATTCTATTCACATATATGCTTACCACTTGTATCTATTGCTATGTCCGCCCATCACAATCACGCAAGCTGTCTAACGCCTGTCCCCTCTCCCTGTCTCCCTGTGAGTGGCTGTCCCGGAGTGATGCCCGGAGTGTTGGACGTCCCGTGATGAAGACCGGGAGGACGCGACCCTCTCTGCACCGCCCCCTGTCTCCCTGTCTCCCTGTCTCCGGCTGTCTCGGGGTGATGACCGGAGTGTTGGACGTCCCGTGATGAAGACCGGGAGGACGCGACCCTCTCTGCACCGCCCCCTGTCTCCCTGTCTCCGGCTGTCTCGGAGTGATGACCGGAGTGTTGGACGTCCCGTGATGAAGACCGGGAGGACGCGACCCTCTCTCCCAGTGGCTTCCTCTTTAACTCAGGCCATAGAGCTTCTACAGGATGCTTTTAATACACTACAACACTCCTTGATAAGGCTAAGACTGGTCCTTATTGCAAAAAAGACCAAGTACATGACCTTCTCTCGCTCTCGAGCTAATACAGCTGTCCCTCCGATTCTGACACTGGAAGGGACATGCCTTGACAAAGTAGCATCCTATAAATATCTGGGCATATGGATTGATGAAAAGATGGCCTTTGATGTTCATATTGGGAACCTACTGAGAAAACTTAGACCTAAACCGGGCTTTTTCTTCCGGTTAAAGAAATGTTTCCCGTCTGAAGCCAGGAAGAGAATTGTGCAGAGTTCCTTTCTGCCTGTATTAGACTATGGCGATGTAATCTATATGCATGCTCCTTCCTCCCTGCTTAAAAAGCTGGATTCTGCGTACCATACTGCCATACGTTTTGTAACGGGTGCAGGCTCTCGCACCCACCACTGCACTTTGTATCAGTCATTAGGATGGTCCTCTCTGTACCAAAGAAGACAATCACACATGTTGATTTTTATCCTTAAGTCATTGCTAGGTAAGCTGCCCTTATATATCTCCAGACTTCTGTCATTTTATACTTGCTTTTTTAATACCAGACGAGCAGCAAATGGGATGCTTTTAAATGTTCCTTTGATGCAGTCAGAGCTTGGTAAAGCTGCATTCTCCCACTATGCTCCCTTTTTATGGAATACGCTGCAAGTAAAACTTTGTCTAGACTCTAGAGGCACTTCCTACTGTGAATGCTTTTAAAGGTATGCTACGATTAGCCCTTTATGAAACATGTAACTGTTTTACCTGATGCTATTGCTGATCTGATTATGCTCCTTGCCACTGCACAAATGGCCTTCTGTATTTATATTTGAATTGTATGTTTTTTGTTTAATGCCCTGTTTTATGTTGAAACTTGTTGTGTGCCGTGTTGGTCAGGACTCCCTGGAAGAAGAGATCTTGTATCTCAATGGGACATTCCTGGATAAATAAAGGATAAATAAAAAATAAAAAAATTGCATTCAGCTTTGCTGGTCGTTCATACTAATACATTTGGCAGTATTAGGGGGTGGGAAGCTGATGGGTGGGGATCGGACGTTGTGGACAGCGACTCCTACAGGTCGGTTGGTGCGCCTGCGCAGTAGAATCAGGAAGCGACGGGGGCGGCGTCCCTCCAAAGCGCAGACCCCCGACGCTGAAAGATCGCGCTGTGCAGGTGAAAAGATGCGACGGCTGCTACCTCGAGTACCGGAGGGGACTCGTGCAATGTATGGCTTCGTCCACATTACAGCCGGCTTGTGGGAGGCATGGCCAAACAGCGTTCGAGACAGGGGAGGGTAGAATTGGAC
>NC_140178.1:15809876-15834876 GCF_963971535.1 Notolepis coatsorum
TTCACTTGGCAGCGCGGACTCTCGCTGGGGGAGTGTAACGTGTGGAAGGGTCACACTACCTCCCCCAGATCCTTCCCCCGCTGTGCAGGCGCCCCGACCGAACTGTAGGAGTCGCTATCGCCCCAGGGTTCCCAGTTTCAATTAATTGTAAGGGTTCACACCTGGCTGATACCTGCGTACGAGTCCCAGGGTTATTCGTGACGCAGTGTTAAGCATGCGAATGCAATACAGTTGACCCAGTGAAAGCCAGTGAAAAAAGAAGGCGGGCCAAAGTTGATTGGATGACTGACGAAATTATTAGACTTTTTTTTCTTGCTCATCCAGCGATTGACTGAGAGGCCCTTTGAGATTTACTGGTTGGTCAAAAAGACCAGACCAACCATGCCCACCTCTGCTGTAATCCATCTCTCTCCACCTGTATGTATTTATTTCTATCCCCCTTTCTCTCCATCTGTCTGTCTGTCTGTCTGTGTGTGTGTGTGTGTGTGTGTGTGTGTGTGTGTGTGTGTGTGTGTGTGTGTGTGTGTGTGTGTGTGTGTGTGTGTGTGTGTGTGTGTGTGTGTGTGTGCCTCTCCCCTCTTTCTCTCTCCCCCTCTGTGTGTGTGCCTCCCCCATCTCCCTCTCTCCCCCTCTGTGTGTGTCTATGTGCCACCCTGTCTCCATCTGTCTGTGTGTGTGCCTCTCCCCTCTCTCTCCCCCTCTGTGTGTATGTGCCCCCTCTCTCTCCCCCTCTGTGTGTGTGCCTCCCCCATCTCCCTCTCTCCCCCTCTGTGTGTGTCTATGTGCCACCCTGTCTCCATCTGTCTGTGTGTGTGCCTCTCCCCTCTCTCTCCCCCTCTGTGTGTATGTGCCCCCTCTCTCTCCCCCTCTGTGTGTGTGCCTCCCCCATCTCCCTCTCTCCCCCTCTGTGTGTGTCTATGTGCCACCCTGTCTCCATCTGTCTGTGTGTGTGTGCCTCTCCCCTCTCTCTCCCCCTCTGTGTGTGTGCCTCCCCCCTCTCTCTCCCCCTCTGTGTGTATGTGCCCCTCTCTCTCTCCCCCTCTGTGTGTGTGCCTCTCCCCTCTCCCCCTATGTGTGTATGTGCCTCCCCCCTCTCTCTCCCCCTCTGTGTGTGTGCCTCCCCCTCTCTCTCCCCCTCTGTGTGTGTGTGCCTCCCCTCTCTCTATCTCCCTGAGATAGATAATGTGTGAATGAGTACATTTGTGAGTGAGTGAATGAGAGAGAGAGATAGAGAGAGAGAGAGAGAGAGAGAGAGAGAGAGAGAGAGAGAGAGAGAGAGAGAGAGAGAGAGAGAGAGAGAGAGAGAGAGAGAGAGAGAGAGAGAGAGAGAGAGAGAGAGAGAGTGTGTGTGTGTGTGTTAGCTCATTGTTAGAAAGTTTTCAGCATGGAACCCCTTGTGGTTACAGTGAGTCAAGGTGAACACCACTTGTACTAACATTACTAACTAACCGTTAACATTACATGTTAACATAGTCATTGTCTCCTGCACTGTGTGCACAAATAGAATATTAATAATAAAAAAAAAAAAAAAAAAAAGCTGACCTTGCCGCAGAAATACTTTTACACACCGTATTTTCCAAAGTGAACGAATACATCATACTTGTTCAGTTTGCTATAATCACTTCAGATGTTCCATTTCAACGCACAGATCCAGTGAAGTGGAATGTGCTTCTTGCTTAACTCAGAGCGGAGGAACTCCTGGATGGACGACGACTGTTTCAATCCATCTCAACCAACTGATGCAAACCAGACCACTTTGCTGGAATCATGATAATCTCAATCTGATGATCATACATTTGTGTTTATTACTAACATCTGTGTAACACGTGTTTGAACTGCTGTTTGAAACCCTCTCACGTCCAAGCCATTTTTAGGTTCGCTTGGTCTCCTTGTGCAAAAATACTTATATGTATATGTATATAATAATATAATTTTCTTTGGCCCACTTTTTCTCCCATCCCAATTTCGTATTTTCAATTCTTCCCTCCCCTGTCTTGAACGTTGCGAGCGGCACGGTGGTGTAGTGGTTAACACTGTCGCCTCACAGCAAGAAGGTCCAGGGTTCTATTCGTGCTTGGGGACCAGGTTTCCATGATGCCAGGTACCCAGGTGGGGTATCTCCCAGGCCTTTCTGTGTGGAGTTTGCATGTTCTCCCCGTGCTCGCAAGGGTTTCCCCCCGATAAGATAAAAACCCAATGGAAAAACATGCACAACAACAGATCGCTAACGCTGTGGCGTCCTTGACGAAGACGGACAGGAGCACTTGGATTGGTCCCCTGGCGTGGCTCACGTTGACGCCTGTCTGCTCCCGGCTGCCCTTGGGGGGGAAGGACGACGGGATGGGTTAATCGCAGAGACAAATCGCATCTGCGATCCTAAAGAGACAATGCATGCGTGTGTGTTCCGGTGTGTGTGCTAAACTAACCGCTGTGTGTACCACTAAAACATTGAGTGTCGTTGCATGCCGAATAAAGACCTCTGCAACAGGTCCTGCATTATTATTATTACTATGCCTCCCACTGGTCGGCTGTAGTGAGGATAGAAGCTTTGCATCACGTGTCCCCTCCGGTACACGAGGAGGCAGCCTGTCGCATCTTTTCACCGCAACAGCTCGATCTCTCAGTGGCGAGGAGTAACGCGTGGGAGGCTCACACTGCCCCCGATACTTCCTGTTTCTGCTGTACAGGTGCACGAACCGACCTGTAGGAGTCGCTGTCCACAACGTTCAATCCCCACCCACTGGCTTTCCCACCCTCTAACACGGCCAATTGTATTAGTATGAACGACCAGCCAAGCCGGTAGCAACGCAGAGAGCTGGGCTCGATACCAGCATCTCCTGCGTTAGTGGCGCGCCTTGCCCACTGCGCCATTCAGCCGCCTTTGTGCAAAAATACTTATATGTATATATGTAACACCAACATATACACCAATCCCAACGCTGTATTGTAAGTGATATAATAAAAAAGATTCAGGACATTCTGGGCTATCAGAACATCTACAGTATGCTACAGTTATGTCACGTGAATGTATAAATAGTTATGTAAGCAATGGCTCACTTCAGGCCGTGGTATATGGTTATTATATCACAGCTAAGGGGCATAGTTCGGCAGGCGCTAAGCGGGGGTGTGACAGCTGTGATATAATAACCTTTATGCTACAGCCTGAAGTGAGCTGTTGCTTCTATAACGACTGTTAACAAGTAGTCAATATCTAAGTAAGACACTTGTTTCATTTATTTATTTATTTATTTATTTATTTATTTATTTATTTATTCATCCATTTATTTATTTATTTATTTATTTATTTATTTATTTATTTATTTATTTATTTATTTATTTATTTATTTATTTATTTATTTATTTATTTATTTATTTATTTATTTATTTATTTATTTATTTATTTATTTATTTATTTATTTATTTATTTATTTATTTATTTATTTATTTATTTATTTATTTATTTATTTATTTATTTATTTATTTATTTATTTATTTATTTATTTATTTATTTATTTATTTATTTATTTATTTATTTATTTATTTATTTATTTATTTATCCACTTTTTTCTCCTCTTTTAAATTTTTTTTCTCCCATCCCAATTTAGCCATGCCAATTCTCCCCTCCCCTGTCTTGAACATTGCTTGCATATGCCCCCCACTGGTCGGTTGTAGGGAGGATAGAAGCCTTGCATCACATGTCCCCTCCGATACATGTGGAGGCAGCCTGTCACATCTTTTCACCTGCCAGCGCGGACTCTCATTTGGCGAGGTGTAACGTGTGGTGAGGCTCACACTACCCCCGCCATTTTCCTGTCTCTGCTGTGCAGGCGTCCCCCAACTGACCTGTAGGAGTCGCTGTCCACAACGTCCAGATTACCACCCATCGACTTACACCCGCTAACTCTGCCAATTGAGTTAGTATGACGGCCGGCCCAAGCCGGAGGCAACGCCGACAGCCGGAGTCCAACCCAGTGTCTCTTGCGTTGGTGACGAGCGCAATGTCCGCACCTATTTATTTATTTATCTATTGATTTATATATTTATATATGGATTTATTTATTATTATTATTATATATATATATTTTTTACATATATATTTATTTTCAAAATATGGTCCCATGGTGGTCAGTGGAAGAATAGCGACTCCGCCTTTCTATAGTTTTGCCAAATTCAGTGGCACCTTTTGTTACGTCTCTGGACATTGAACCCAATATGCAGATACAGAGCACAGATAGACAGGTCTTGTTAAAACCCAGTCTTGGGTATATTTAATAAATATAGAATGGCCGGGTATTCAGGCAGGGGTCGATACACGGAGGGAGCACTCCTACAGTCCAGGGGCGTGCGCGGGACAGGAGAGTCAGACAGGCAGGGGTCGATACACAGGAACGGAGTAGTCAGCCATGAGGCAGGGGTCAAAGCGGGTACAGGGTAGCAGGGACGTGCACAGGACTTTAGAGGGGCAGGTGCTCAAAGGCTGAAAAGGGCACTACACTTGTGTGTCTATATTAACCGAGCGCGCGTGCGCAATTTCTAAGGGCCCTTTTCGGGTGGGGGGCCCCCTTTTTATGCTTTTTGGGGGGTTTTGGTGATCAAATATTGAATATTGAACTATAATAATCAGTGCAGGAGCTCACTTATCCTTGAAAGACACTTTTATCACTGACTTAAAAGGCCCATACATCTCCATAAATGTTCAGGGGGGAGGGAATAAGTGCTTACCTTACAGACCCCAAGAAGTGCTGTATATTCTGTATTGTTTAATATAAATGCATTTTTTATTCCAATCCCGATTTGTATTTGAGATTCCCAAATCCCATCGGACTTGACTTCTTCGTGTCCCTCAATGAGTATAATACCAGCATTCAACTGTATGCGCCACAGCGGTTTCTATCATCATCATCATCACAACCCACGCTATGCATAAAATATATAGGTCCGCGGAGAGGCACGCTGAGGAGGCCGTGCAAACTGCAATGGAATATGGGGCATCTCTCTCTCTTTACCTAATATTTTGATTCTATCCTAACATTTTTCAGTTGGAAGGGCAGTCTATATGCGTAACGGTAAAAAAAAAAAAGTTATTATAATTTTTTTTTTCAAAAAGGGCACTTTTTTGATGAGGCTCAAAAAGGCAGGTGCTCAAGCACCCCTTGGCCTCTATATGTGTGCACGTGCCTGCAGGGTAGTTAGCCAAGCAGGGATCAAAACGGGTTCAGGTCCTCATACGTTCCGGGAAAGGCAAGGAGAGTTTGTCAGGCAGGCAGGAGTCAGAGCACGTCTTTGTCGGGAGCCAGAGAACAGGGTGAAGAGCCAGGTACTGTAGGACTGTGGGGAAGGATGAGAACAAGGGTTAGACGCGGTCGAAGCACAATGGACTACTAGAGAACAACGCGAGAGAGAGCAGAATAACACAACTAACTGGGAAATACGAAGTTATGATCTGGCAGCCTCATGACATCTGGGGCGGGGTTATATTACTGATGTAATTGGCCCACAGACGTCAATCAGCTGCTCCGCTGTCAGTGGCACACCTGCACTTAACGAGAGAGGGAGAGAGAGAGAGTAGCCAGATAGGAACCATGACACCTAGTGCCAATAAAGTATATATATATTTTTTTTTCTTTTTAATGTATTTTCTTTTTTATTATTTGTACACATAAAATGTGTAAAAAACATATAATTATATGGTACAAATGGAATACCAAGTATATATTGTTACAAGCTGGCTCAAGCTTGCAACAAAAAGGGAAACACAGGCACAATTTAAGAAATAACAAACAGGAATGAAAAGCCCGACTGTATAAAGGCTTGGGACACACCGGACCAGGTGTGTCTTAATTTTGCTGATGACCCTCCCCAGTTCTGCTCTGCCAGCTCCACCCACCAATCCTGTGAAGGCCTCTACATGCTACAGCAACTTCAAAGCAACTTCAACACAACATCAGCGCGATTTCAGCGCGGTTGTTGTTTAGGGTCTTGTAGACTGTGTTGCTTGGACGTTGTGTACATGTCCCCCAAATCTAACCTATAGACAACCGTTGCGTTGATATTGCGTAGCAGTGATTGGTTGGTTAGCGAATGGGGGCGGGGCTGTCATAGAATAATATTGGTCTCGCAGAGAATACCATCCGCCATTGTTGTAGCCAGCCAGCGTTGATGCTAAATAATTAGCGTCACATATCTGGCCTTTTTCTGAAAACCCAAGCACATATTGTTCCATAGCATACGCCTTCAGTTGATCATGACAAATCCTCTCTTACCTTGACGATTAAAAAGCCTCCATAATTTAGTAAATAAAGCTGTAGCCAGCCAGCTAGCATTGGTGCTATACAAAATGCTATCCACATTAGCTACATAGCTAACCAACTAAATACAATGGTATCCTGAGGTAACTTTAACGTTAAATACAACGTTTGCTAGTCGAAATGACTGAGCACACACGGGGACAAGTTAAACATCAATCAATTAATTTATTCCAATAGGTAGTTTGAGCTGCATGTGAGCCGAGGTCCTCTCCATTGGAAACTAATGATGTTACGGTAACGTTAGCTCGAAAAGCACAGAAAGTTAAGCTGCTAGCAACAGACACTATAACACTTCCGGTCGGGGGATTTCAAAATAAAAGAGCGACGTCTAAAATCACCGGAAATACGTTTATTTTGTACATTATCTAACGTTAACACGAACCTAAACTAACTTTAGTTAAACTAACTTTGCGCGTCGATGTTGCAGAAGCATAAAGGCAGAGTGTCTAAAACACCGTTGCTTTGTCGATGTTGTGTTGCAGTTGCTTTGAAGTTTCTGTAGCATGCAGAGGCCTTGAGACAATGAACAAGCAGAGCAAGCAAGAAAACAGTGTGGGGGAGGGTCGTCACAATATCCATATATGTAACGGATGGCATCGTGAAGTGCTGCAGTCACGAAGGACTTCAGATGTTGTGAAGTGGCTGGGGTGAGTAGCGGTACTATGGGTTAAGCTCACTCTCATCCTCAAAACACAGATAGACACGTTGCAAAGTAGAATTCACCTCTTGGTATAGCGGTCTGTGCTGTTGCCCGCGGCGTGGGAGACCCGTGTTCGAAACTCCCTCTGGGCATTGAAGTTTGAGGTGACGATGTCACAACCCTTATATATATATATCTCATGTAACAATACTATCCAAATGCACAAAGCATAACATTATGTATTAGTTATCCTACTCATTATTTGGGTTGTTGGGTTGCATGCTGACTTTTCTTTCATTATAACACAGTATACGTGTGCCGAAATGAGGTGAGTCTCATATTAAATGGTAAATGGCTGCTTTTTTATATAGCGCTTTTATCCAAAGCGCTTTACAATTTGTTACTCACATTTTACCCATTCACTCACACATTCACTCACACATTCACTCACACATTCACTCACACATTCACACACCGAAGGCGGAGGCAACCATGCAAGGTGCCAACCTGCTCATCGGGAGCAATTAGGGGTTAAGTGTCTTGCTCAAGGACACATCGACACGCTGCCCGGGAGGAGCGGGAATCTAACCGGGAACCTCCGGATTGCCAGACGACTGCTCTACCTCCCCGAGCCACTGTCGCCCCTACCTCCCCATATTACTCTATTATCCATTTCTATATCGATCTGCTTGGCAACAAGCAACAATGGCCTCTGATTCGACTAAACCAATGCATCATGGGATACATACTGCCCTCAGTGTAGGCTACAGCCGCGCCTAACAGCGACAACAGCGGCTGCTTTCAACATGGACATAATGGATAAAGGATCACAGAAGACATTCACAGTTGGATTTATTCACGTTATAAAGTCTCCAAAAAGACAGTGGATTCCAGGGCTTCTGGAAGGGCTATAGGATCACACCAGATGGCTCTGCAGAAAGCTACACCGGTAAGGTGGTTGCTAACAGAAAAAAGGAAGTGAGCACCTGGCATGATGCAGCGCCATGGAGCTGTTCTAAAAATAATAACGTGAGCGCGCTTCTTGAGTTCTTCAACGACTCAGTCGACCCCAGAGCTAAACGTCGCTCTTTTGGATCCAGACATGCAGCAACATTTATTACCCGTTTTCTGCTTTTTTGGTTGAGAATCAAGGTTTTTTTGTTCTCCCTTTTTTGTCATTCCTCTTTCACTGAATCAACAGTGATTAAGATGAATCGTCAACATCCTCCAATGTTGAAAGTATTTGTTTCATACTTTCACACCCCAGTAATCCAATTTACACAGGGAATGCTTGGACAAAGTTAAACAAAGTTGCGTAAGAGAGGGGTTTGGACATCTGGAACCGCCAAGTGAACCACAGGGTTGGGTATTCATCATTGTACGAACATTTATATATACAGTGGCGACTGTGGTCATTAGGGGCAGAGCCCCACCTAGTGTCACCAAAAAGAACTGCAGACAAATGTTATTCATTCTTAAAGATTTGCCTATTATTTTCTCAAATGTATTATGTATCAATGTTACTAAATTGCATACACATTTTATTAGTATTTTAGTTCATGTCATCTCTCTGCCTTGCTGTTTCAGATTGCCTTCTTCTCCCGATCGTTATGGCTCAAATAGCACTTTTCCACCTTAACTCATTGAGAGCCACGCCCTTTTCCCATCTTTACTCAAGGGCGCCAGCGTTATTGACCATTTTAGCGATGTTTGCAGACCCATCGTGTGTTCTGTATTATAGCTATGGAGACAATAGTATTGTAGCGACGCTGGGATTTGGGTGGTTGGTCAGTTGAGCTGCCACTCTGCACTCCGCCATCCCGGGGCTGGCGCCTGGCGGCGACGCTATTGGTCGCGCCAGCCGCGGGTTGACAGAGTCGAGAGTGCGCAGGCTGACCTGGGGAGGCTATAAGAGGGTGGAGCACCTGGGGTGCGGCCTCTTGGGGCATGGGAATGTGTAGACATGAGTCACGTATACTGCAACCTGTATGAGAACCGTTGTAATAAAGCAGTGAACTGAGAACTATCAACGTGCCTCGAGAGTCGTCAATAACGTGGTGCAAAACGAAGCAACGTTACAGTATGGCTAATTTGATAGGCATTGTTCATAGTCCATCACTGACTAACACGTTCATTTCTACATACTGTAGTTTGTGCACTATTACACGCTAAACATCAACCCTTTGCAAAATAATCTTTTTTCATAGATCGTGAGATATGGCGCGTTATATGCAATATGCCCAAATCGTTCTGGTTGCTCGCCCGAAACCCCAAATACTTCCAAATCAAAGGTATATACCATGTACATATGTGTCTTCACGAAATCATCAAGGGGGGGGGGGGGGGGGTCATTTTAACTCAAAACTGTGATCGTTACCAAAAGCAAGTTTTACGTTAAAGGTAAGATAGCTAAGATAGACCTTACCTCAGTCAGAAAGTACTCCAAAATGAATAAATCCCAGTCGATCCCATGGCGATCGCAATTACTCGTGTATATTGGGCATGGCTACCATACGGGAAATAATAGCTCTGAGGCACCAACTCTTCCACCGATTGCTATGTTGTGATCCACTCTTAGGCGGAAACAGCCGGAGTGGATCGCAAGACAAGGGATATCCCCAGTTCCCAGTTCAAAAGGTAGGCAATACTGCCACCTGGTGAGATTTGATCGTCATTGCAATTCCAACGTAGGCAGATGAGCCAGGGAGACCTAGGGAGCTCCGGCTGAGTGTATAGAATGGGGATCAAAGGAAAAATATCAAAGGATCAAAACCTGAGTATACTCGGGTATGGCGCTCAATGCATGGCGGCATGGCGGCATGGCGCCCAATGAGTTAAGATGATAAAAACATTTACTCGCAATACCGTGGGACAGCCGCGACTTAACGCATTGGCCAGCATCGAAAGCCAGTGCTGCCTTTCTCTTCAAGTTAGCCCACAGCCTTGGTGAGTGAATCATATTTTATCATCCTGATGTCCTGGTCGCCTGTTATTTTTCTACAACGGAGTTCGGCGATTTGCGAATCTGATTGGCCAGTGTCATTTCTGGTCATGTGACATGTACGCCCAATCGTGGGACCGCAAGTTTCTACACTGGTTAGGCTTAGGCGCTCGTTCGAAGTCGGTTAAGGTTAATTTGTCTTAGAGCATGGCGATAGAATGCCTGCCCTGATTCCGATGGTTAAGCTTAGGCACTCTTTCGAAGTTGGTTATGGTTAGGGTTAGGGTTAGGCGATAGAACGCCAGGTGCTTTGCAGGCTGTTCGACGCGGAAATGGGCAAAGACACAGCTCGTCACGCTATTGGGCGCACATGTCACATGACCAGAAACGTCAGTGGCCAATCAGATTCGCAAATCGCCGAACTCCGTTGTAGAAAAATAGGACGCGTCCTGGTCCGTGCTTTGGCAATGCTGTTGTGTTGAATCGCTTGATGATGGTAGTGTCATGTGGTCTTCAGTGGCGTTGAGCTCTATAATAGCCGTTAATTTAATCCATCACAAAGTGCAAAAGAAATCATCAGAATGCAATAAATAATGTGTTTTCTTTACACTAAACACGTCAGCTTTCACCCCCCCCCCCCCATGCCTACCACCAGGCCAGAAAAAATCATTGCCCCACTAACATTTTACATAATAAAAACACCACTGATCATATATTATTTTTTTTACCTTGTAAAAACATATAGGCCTACCTTGTATTGTATAGTTTGTATAGATCGTTCTGTATTGTGTTTACAAATCTACTACGGAAAAAAATGGGAAAAACAAACATCCCACGTTTTTATGAATGTATGTGTAACCGGTCTCGTATTGCTCTGCGTTGTGTTTCAAATTCCAATTCGACCCCTGTTAAGGGATTGCCCTGAGTGGGAGTTGAACCCCGGTCTCCCGCACCAGGGTCGACATCACAAACCGCTGCGCCAAGAAAGGATATCCCTCATATATCATCTCAGTTTGGATGCCTCTGGGGAGTGAGTTTACTTGCAGTACCGCTTAACATCCACAGCCACCGAACTACTTGTACCACGTGACTGTGGATAGACTGCGGTACATCCGTTACATATGTACATTTAAAAAAGCTGTAAACTAATCTGAATCATACAAGTCAATTAAGCAATGATACAAGAGGGAGTGAGATTTAGCCACTGCCAAACTTACTTATTAAACTTAGTTATTATCAGGACATTTTTGGCACAGCCAAATCACAATGCAAGGTTTGAACAATAATAATAATGCAGGACCTGTTCAGAGGTCTTTAATTGGCATGCAATTATCCTCAATGTTAGCGGTTAGCACACACACACGCATGCATTGTTTTTTGTAGGATCGCCGAAGCGATTCGTCTCTGCGCTTGACCCATGCCGTCGTCCTTCTCTCCAAGGGCAGCCGGGAGCAGACAGGCATCGGCGAGGGCCGCGCCCTGGGACCAATCCAAGTCCTCCTGCCCGTCTACGTCAAGGACGCCACAGCGTTAGCGATCAGTTGTTGTGCATGTTTTTCCATTGGGTTTATCTTATCGGCGGAGAAACCATTGCGAGCATGGGGAGAACATGCAAACTCCACACAGAAAGGCCCGGGAGATACCCCACCTGGGTACCTGGCATCATGGAAACCTGGTCGCCAAGCGGGAATCGAACCCTGGACCTTCTTGCTGTGAGGCGACAGTGTTAACCACTACACCACCGTGCCGCCTGGTATAGAAGAAGTCTTTATTTGTCATGCAGACTAACACACACATGTAAGATGGGCGACACACAGGAACACACACACATGCAATGGGTCACAGATGAAATGTCTTCTGGAGCAGACACGGGCTGCGGCGTGGGACCAATCCAAGTGCTCCTGTCTGTCTTTGTCAAGGACGCCATCAGTTCTGCATGTCTTTCCATTGGGTTTATCTCTTTTTCTGGAGAGGAAACCCTCATGAGCACGGGGGGGGAGAACATCCAAACTCCACACAGAAAGGCCCGGGAGCAACCGGACAACCTGGTCCCCAAGCGGGACTCGAACCAAGGACCTTCTAGCTGTGAGGCACCACCGTGCCGACCCAACCCTTGTTTCCCGCGTGACAGAATGGGATTCTCACCAGTCACCACTATACTAACGAGGACCACGGTAGTGACATTCCATTTGGCCCCGCCCCCCCGTGATTCAAAAACTCCTAATCTACATACAAATCCTCAGCATTAATAAGCCTCTCATGACGTATTCCTGCCTGCCCCCGTCTCTCAAGCACGTCCTGCAGCTATAGGAACATGAATGGACTATTAATAGATCACTGGCCTCATGCAGCTGTGATCCGGTGAACAAGGCATTTTTAATAAACCTCTCTCTCTCTGATAAGGCTATGGGGATTTAGAATGTCAAAGCAGCAGGTATAGCGGCGACAGCGGCTCAGGAGGTAGAGCGGTAATCAGAACGTTCACGGTTTGGTTCCTCCCGGCAGCGTGACGCCTGTGTCCTTGTCCTTGAGCAAGATACTTAACCCCCTATCTGCTCCCGATGAGCAGGTTGGCGCCTTGCATGGTTGCCTCCGCCTTCGGTGTGTGAATGAGTTGTAAAGCGCTTTGGATGAAAGCGCTACATCTACATGTATATGAATGTAGTCTTTATGTATATTGTGTCGCAGATCAGGTCATCTGACGTCAGGAGTGTCAGTGCGTTAGTCTCTGCAACATCTGTCTGGGGTTTGCAATTGGAATTGCACGACATTGGAACGTTAACAAAAAATAAAATCCTTCAGTGAAACGCAATTCCCCCCATTAACCTCACATGCAGCATCATAGACAAAAACACTGTTTATGGCTACGTTATATGGCCTATGGCTACGTTCACACTGCAAGCCTTTCTGATTTATTGCTCAGGTCAGATTTTCTTTGTTTGCCTGATTTTTTAAATGTGACAAATGTCAATCTAGAGTGATGTAAAAGTCGCATGACTGTTTAGACTGAGGTCGCGTTGCAAATAATCTGACCTGTATCTGATTCAGGACCACATATGCAGTGATGTACCTGCACGCGTTCAATGAGCGATCGTTCATGAACTCGTTCATATTTTGGGGCGAACGTGAACTGAACGTACTGTATTTTCCGCTAGATGAGCGTAATTGTTAACACGTTCATTCTCGGCACTCTATCACAGTATAACTTCGTTCAAAAGTGTGCCAGATTTCTATTGTTATTGTAGTTAATATTGTTGAAGTATTGTCTTGTGGTGTCCCTTGTATTATTGTATTGTGTTTTGATTGTTTTTTTGAAAAAAAAGATAAATAAAATTTGATACAAAAAAAAACATTACATTTCTCAGTTACAAGGACATCGCTAACTCCCTGCCTTTGTAATCCTGCTGCCCATGTGCGAGCGTGGCACAAAGAGACGTTCGCATTCGAGGGCAGAGACGCATCGCATTCACACCCTACTTCTCACCCTCTGAAAGGAACAGGAATGTCCCAAAGGCTAACCCGCCCGCTCCGTGTGACGGAGAGGCCCTTTCCCACCCGCGTGTCGGCCTCTGCGATGCCTGCCGTTTGAAAAGATGCTGCGATCTTACGCAACACAAAAGAGGAGGTGTGAAAGGCCGAGAGTGCGTCTCTGTCAGTCAGCCGTGCCTGTGTGGAGAGATAACAGGCGACGTGCTTTCTGCCTGGCGGGGTTATTTTTGCACTCCGCTCTGGGACACGGACCAGGTCTTTGACACGAGCAGCGCCGGGTACACTGTAAAAACTGGGATTGGGGTTAATTAATATTTATTAAATTTTTTATTGAGCTGAATTCAATGAATTTTTAACCATTTATGAATTGCATTTTACACAGTTTTAGTTGAATAAAAGGAGCTGATAGTTTAAAAGTGACCAGATGACGCTCAGTTTTTACAGTGTACAAGGGGGCTCTATTGTACCTCGTGCAGTCCTCCTTCAGAATAAACACCTGTCGATGGTTCCGGAATAATTATAGACACCGGGGTTTGTTTGAACCGTCCTGTCAGTGAGTACGACACTCAGAGTGTCTCAGTCTGCACATACATCTGATTAGTCACTATTACTCAGTAGTACTCATTTATATATATTATACCCAGTTTAATCACCTGTACATTGCACTTTACTGTTTACATTTGCACTCTGGTTTGATGCTTCTTTGCATTGTACTGTACTTGTGCTGTATGATGACAATACATTTTAATCTAATCTTTGTATCTCTCTATATTTGCGCTGTCTCCCTCCCTCTCTTTTCTTTGTCTCTCTCCACCATCCCACCAGCCCACCCTTCTTTCTCTCTTTCTCTCTCTCTCTCTCTCTCTCTCTCTCTCTCTCTCTCTCTCTCTCTCTCTCTCTCTCTCTCTCTCTCTCTCTCTCTCTCTCTCTCAAGTTCAAGTTCAAGTTCTTTAATAGTTGTCATACAGAAGTACAGAATACTTTCATACAAAATGCTTCTTACTGTTACGCTCCAGAGACTGTGCTAGACAAGATAGTATCAAATAACATAATAACATAATATAGCATGAATTTAGAAGAAGAAAATGAGGTCACAGTGTTCGGTATAGACATATGTACAATGTTCTGAGTTACCATATAATATACAATACACAATACTATGCAGTGTACTAATGTACAGTACTATCTAGTGCAAAGCAGAAATGGGATGAGGTACAATTTTAGGTACAATTTACAGTAAGGTGTACGAGTTGTAGTGCAATCCTTCATCCATAAATATAAAGTGTGGGGAGTGGGTGCTACAGTGTGTTTGTTTAAAGTGGGTGTGTGCTATAAGTGTGTGGAGTGGGTGCTACAGTGTGTTTGTTTAAAGTGAGTGTGTGCGTGTGGATGTGTGTGCTATGTGCGTTTGGTGGTTGTTGTTGTGTAGTGTTCATTCATTGTTCGTTTAGCAGCCTGATGGCCTGGGGATAGAAGCTTCTTCTGAGTCTTTCTGTGCTCGCCTTGAGACTCCTGTATCGCTTGCCTGACCGCAGCAGTTCAAAGAGGCAGTTGTTCGGGTGACTGGAGTCTTTAATGATTCTCTTAGCCTTGCCCTTGCAACGCTTGTAGTAAATGTTCTGGAGGGTGGGGAGCCCCCCTCCAATTGTGCGTTCGGCTGAACGTGTCACTCTTTGTAGTCTGCTTTGGTCTTGTGCAGTGCTATTCCCAAACCAGGAGGTGATGTTGCCGGTCAAGATGCTCTCTATTGTACATGAGTAGAAGTTCTTAAGGATCTTCTGGCTGACTTGGAACTTCCTTAGGCGCCTGAGGAAGTAGAGGCGTTGTCGTGCCTTCTTCACAACACTGTTAATGTGTGTGGTCCATGTCAAGTCCTCGGATATGTAGGCTCCGAGGTACTTAAAGCTGTTGACTCTCTCAACCGGTGCCCCGTCGATGCTGAGGGGGCTGTAGTCCTTGACCCCCGACCTCCTGAAGTCCACAATCATCTCCTTTGTTTTGCTGACGTTCAGGGAGAGGCTGTTTTCCTGGCACCATCCCGCCAGGACCTTGACCTCTTCCAGGTAGGCCCTCTCGTCGTTGGCAGAGATCAGGCCCACCACCACTGTGTCGTCAGCAAATTTGACGATTGTATTGCTACTCCGCTGAGCCACACAGTCGTGTGTGTACAGGGAGTAGAGGAGGGGACTCAGAACACAGCCCTGGGGGGCCCCTATGTTGAGGGTGATGGATGAGGAGGTGCAGTTGCCTGCTCTCACCACCTGGGGTCTGCCAGTCAGGAAGTCCAAGACCCACTGGCAGAGGTCATAGCCCAAGCCCAGGTCCCTGAGCTTGGCTATGAGTATGGAGGGGACTATGGTATTGAATGCCGAGCTGTAGTCGATGAATAGCATTCTCACATAGTTCCCCTGCCTCTTGTCCAGGTGTGATGCTGCTGTGTGCAGCACATGGGATATGGCGTCCTCCGTGGACCTGTTGGGGCGGTATGCAAATTGCAGGGGGTCCATGTTGATGGGGAGGGAGGAGCAGATGTAGCCCTTTACTAGCTTCTCAAAGCACTTCATGGCTATGGAGGTGAGAGCTACAGGGCGGTAGTCGTTGAGGCAAGCAGGCTTGGATTTTTTGGGTACAGGGATAATAGTGGACTTCTTCAGGCAGGTGGGGATGACAGCCTGTTCTAAGGACAGGTTAAATATGTCAGTGAATACTGGGGCCAGTTGGTCGGCACAGACTTTTAGGACGCGGCCGGGGATGCCGTCTGGACCTGCTGCCTTCCTGATATTCACTTTTTTAAAGGTCCGCCTCACCTCATGCTCTGTTACCCTGAACACTGCGCCTCCATCAGCAGCCGACCCCCCCCCCCCCCCCCATTGCCGAGGCTTGTGAGCTGGTGTTGTTATTACCAGCATCAAACCTCGCATAGAAGGTATTGAGGTCATTTGCTAAGGAGATGTCACTGTTCAGTTTGAGGGAGGCGCCTTTGTAGTCTGTCATCGTTTTGAGCCCCTGCCACATAGCTCTAGAGTCAGCTTGTTCAAACTGGAGTTCAATTTTATCCCTGTAGCGTCGTTTGGCCTCTGACACTGTCCTCCTTACGTTGTATCGCGCCACCTTGTGGTCATTCATGTTGCCTGCCTCTAGGCCGTCGTTGTATGCTTTGGTGCGCTCTCTCAGAGCTTCACGGACGGATTTGTCTACCCAGGGTTTTTGATTTGGGTAAACTTTCATTTTGGTAGTGGGGATTGTTTCTTTCACCCTAGTACAAACATAGTCCAGCACTGTCTCCGTGTAGACATTAATGTTATCTGTGTCGCGGAACACATTCCAGTCTGTGTGGTGAAACACTGACCGGATCGTCTCCTCTGACGTCACATCCCATTTCTGCACCTCTCGCGAGACTACGGGAGTACTTTTAATTCTCTGTCTGTACTTTGGTGAAAGAAAGATGGATGCGTGATCTGACTTACCAAAGCCACTATCAGAATGAGCCTTGTAGCCACCTTTAAATTGCGTGTAACAGTGATCTAGGATGTTACCGCCTCTGGTGTTGCAAGTCACATGCTGATAGAAGTCAGGCAATACCTTTCTCAGATTGGCGCTATTGAAATCTCCCAGAACTAAAATGGCGGCGTTAACATTCGCCACTTGGATTCTATTTACCTCGTCGTGTAGTCTGGAGAGCGCAACCTTGTTGCTGGCTTGCGGTGGAATATACACTCCGACCAGGACGATCGCCGTTAACTCCCTCGGGAGGAAGAAAGGACGACACTTGATGGTTATATATTCCAGTTCTGGGGAGCAGTGGTTGGATAATTCCTTCACATTAGTTGGATCGCTCCAATTTTTGTTAAACATGAAGGCAATACCTCCTCCACGTTGTTTACCGGACTCTGCTGATGTCCGATCCTTGCGATGGATAAAGAAGTGATCAGCCGGTTGAATTGCGTGGTCTGGGACGTCCGGCGTCAACCACGTCTCGGTGAAGCAGAGGACGTTGCAGTCCCTAACGTCTCTTTGATATTGAATCCTTGCTCGGATGTCATCCAGTTTATTGTCAATTGATTGTACATTGGCTAGCAATATACTGGGCAGTGGTGTACGGTGGCGTCTGGATCTCAGCCTGTTACGGATCCCAGCCCTCTTCCCTCGCCGTCTGGTTCCTCTGTTCCTGGGGTCTAGGAACAAAGGATCTGGTCCTGATCTCCGGAGAATTTCTTCAGGCCATTGATGCGGTTCGGAAAGCTGATCCAGTGAGTAATCCAGTTGGTAAGTTTCCCGTAATCCAATGTCTATGAGTGACTGACGGTCATATACATTAAATGCACCAACAGTTGGTACGAACAAAACTCTAAAAACTATAAATATTAACAAAAGTAAACACAGTCTCGACGGAGCGAACAGAGAGGCAGCCGGTCGGAGCAGCGCCATCATCAACCTCTCTCTCTCTCTCTCTCTCTCTCTCTCTCTCGACTGAAAGACCTCACCGCCTGGCTTTAGTGTCACATGACGGGGGCTACAGTGGCTCAGGAGGTAGAGCAGTCGTCTGGTAATCGGAAGGTTCCCGGTTCGATTCCCACTCCTCCCGGGCAGCGTGTCAAAGTGTCCTTGAGCAAGACACTCAACCCCAATTGCTCCTGATGAGCAGGTTGGCCACCTTGCATGGTCGCCTCCGCCATCGGTGTGTGAATGTGTGAGTGAATGGGTGAATGTGAGCAACAAAACATTTGAAAGCACTTTGGATACAAGCACTATATAAATGCACCATTTACCATTTACCGGGACTTATCTTACTGTATCTGCCCTGCTTTTTGAAAGAGGATACTGATATCCAATTGACCTGTCTCAAAACCTGTCCTCTTCTCTCCATCCTCCGATCGCAACTGTTAGGGAACTTTTTATTTTATTTAACCAAACAGGTCAAATTCTTATTTAAAATGATGTCCTGGTGAGAGGACAAAAGGGCCTGGTATAAAATACATTGGTGACTCTCAGTGGTCATCCGTCAAATGGAAGCAAACAAATTATTTATACATGTACTGTACAGTATAAATAAAGCCTTCTCGAGACGATCCTATCTTCATGTGCGTGCATGCGTGCGTGCGTGTGTGTGTGTGTGTGTGTGTGTGTGTGTGTGTGTGTGTGTGTGTGTGTGTGTGTGTGTGTGTGTGTGTGTGTGTGTGTGTGTGTGTGTGTGTGTGTGTGTGTGTGTGTGTGTGTGTGTGTGTGTGTGTACACCTCCCTATAGGAGCTGGAGGGTGGCAAGTGCTCTGATTGATTTTTCAGTCTGACTGTACATCTGTCAGCTCCTCTCATCCATCCGTTACCGCTGGTCAGAGAGCTGGCTGTGGAACACATGAGCTGTAGAAGACAGACAAGCTATAGCGTAGCACATGATCTGTATCTGTAGATGCTGTGTCTATAACTGTACATATCCCTTACCTACTCTTACTAGTTACGCTGCTGGCCAGTATGACTTACTACCATATTGTCTTTATACCTGTATCACTGCCAGGGGTGTAAAGTACTTGAGTAATTGTACTTCGTTACAATACTTAAGTACTGTTTTTGGGGATTTGTATTATTAGGTTTGTATACTTGTACTTTTACTCAATTACATTTGAGAGAAAAAAAACATACTTCTTACATTTAAAATGCACACCTACAAAGTACAAAGTACAAATCTCACAGGTCCAACCATTTTAATTAGTATTTGTTTCTCTGGCCGAACTAACGTTAACGTTATTAATCCTGCGGCCGCACTTTATTTAAAAACAGCCAATCAAATCCCCATCAATGGGAAATTAACCCGCCCATACCCATGCTGATTGGTCCTTGTGCAAGACTAGAAAGCGGGGATCTTTGATTAAACACCTGCTATCAGAAGAATAGACAGTCAGAGTGACGAGCTACAGAAGATGGCCACAAACGATAGTATGAGTGATGAAGAGGACGAAACGGAACATTCCATTGGCCCGGAATATATATATATTTTTAACTTTTACTTTTTAGTACTTGAGTACATTTAAAAGTAGAAACTTTTTTACTTTTACTCAAGTCTGTTTTTAGACAGATACTCTGACTTTTAATTGAGTACGATTTTGAGACGGTACCCATACTTTCACTTAAGTATAATTTCTGGGTACTTTTTACACCCCTGATCACTGCACATATTCAGTTTGAATTTTTGGCAGTCCAAATTGTTTTGGATAATTCACCTCTTACTATAATTGGCTGCTATAGGCCTCCATCTGATTACATCACAAGTCTAACTGATTTATTGTCTAGATTTAGTTCTTCAGAACTCATTTTACTCTGGGATTGGAACTGGGACTGGCTGAGTGATAGTTCTGAAAACTTCAAGCAGATTTGTGACTCGCTTAATTTATGCCAATTTATTAGCAGTCCCACTAGAATCAATGCTTCCAAACCTGACCGTAATTCTCGTAATTCTTCATAAATATTATGTTTTTTTCCAATGACATCAGCGATCACTGCACTATTGCTATTGTGTTAGGAGCACAGAATTGCCCAAGACAAAATGCCTGACTGTTCTCAGGCGAAGTTTTAAACTCTTCACTGATCAGGCCTTCATTCACAATTTGGCTGAGGTTCTAATCTGGCTGCACGTTAGCCTAGCTTAGCACAATGAATGGAAGCGAACAGTGCCGGTTAGCCTTCGGGAGAGGTGTTAGTTGGATAGCCTTCTACTGAACGCACAGAGAGGAAACTGCATGGTATCCATCTTCTTGTCTCTCTACGGTAAGCTAATTTCCCAAAATGTTGCCGTGTTCCAACTCTTTTAATTAAGCCTACGGGCCCCTCCTGGGGCCCATTTACCACTGCTGCCTCTCTGTACCGTAACTCTTTGAGTATTTGGGATATCGAAAAAAGCTCAGCGCCGTCTGAAAGCCAAGGAGCTGAGCTTTCTTCACATATATGGCTTATTACGGTAATCGAAAGACTGGGGAGTTATTGAGGAAGTAAACACAGGTAGAATTCTACCTGCTTCAAGGTCAACCACCAAGGTCAAATTCCGCCTAGAATAAAGTGAGTAAAAAGGAGCCCAAGAACAATAAATCTAAAAGGCCAGGGTTCACAAACTTTATTGCAGTTGCATATTAGTTCCAAGTTCAAAATTGACAAATTAATAAATTGATGTTCAATTGCAGTGTCTACTTCACTAAAAACCTGTAAAAATCCCATTCCGATTTGAGTTTTTCTTGTCTAATAACAGTTTGATACACACTCGAAACATGCAGTAAGTTCAAACAATAACAGATATTGAAAGCTGAAGTAGTTCTGAAAAAAGGGTGAAAAGCACTTACTCACACCACATTCCATTTACATTTACATTTAGTCATTTAGCTGACGCTTTTATCCAAAGCGACTTACAAGTTCTGTACGACAAGCCATCAGGAAGAGCACAACTCTATCAGCTGAGTAACAATGTCAATCAAAGTGTTGAGTGCTACAGTGTAGGTTAGTTTATTAGGACAAGTGCATGACAGTAAGGTTAGTCAGGGTTAGATTTTTTTTTTTTTTTTTTTTTTAATTCAGATAATGGTTGAAGAAGTGAGTCTTTAGTCGACGGCGAAAGATTGGACGTGTTTCGGCTGTCCTAACTGGGGTGGGTAGTTCATTCCACCATTGTGGGGCAAGGACTGAGAATAGGCGACTTCTCTTTGATGACCCTCCCGGAGCTTGGATAGGAGTAGGTCTGAGGCGGCCAGAAGATGCAGAGCGTAGGGGTCTTGAGGGTGTGTAGTTAGAGACCATTGACCGGAGGTAGGCGGGAGCAGTTCCCTTTGCCGCACGGTATGCTAGGTCAAGGGCCTTGAAGCGGATTCGTGCAGCAATGGGGAGCCAGTGCAGGTCCCTAAGAAGTGGGGTGACATGGGCCGACTTCGGTAGGTTTGAGATCAGGCGGGCCGCTGCGTTCTGAATGAGTTGAAGAGGCTTAGTGGCAGTGGCCGGGAGGCCAGCGAGCAGTGCGTTGCAGTAGTCGAGGCGGGAGATGACTGTTGATTGGACGAGGAGTTGGGTGGCTTCTTTTGTCAGGAAGGGGCGTATCCTTCTGACGTTGCTCAGGAGGAATCGGCAGGTTCTGGTTGTCGCTGCGATGTGAGCAGAGAAGTTCAACTGGTCGTCGAGGACAACACCAAGGTTCTTGGCGGTCGGGGACGCGGTCACAGCTGCATTCTCGACTGTGATGGAAAGGTCGGTCAGGGGGGAGGATTTGGCCGGCAGGTGGAGCAATTCTGTTTTGCTTAGGTTCAGTTTGAGGTGGTTGGTCGTCATCCAGGCGGAGATGTCGGACAGACAGGCCGAGATCCGCTCAGAGACGTGGATATCTGAGGGAGGGAAGGAGAGGAAGAGTTGAGTATCGTCGGCATAACAGTGGTAGGAGAAGCCATGAGACGTGATAATGTTACCCAGTGATTTAGTGTAGAGGGAGAAGAGAAGGGGTCCTAAAACCGAGCCCTGGGGGACACCCGTCCGCAGGGGGCGGGTGGCCGACAGGGTCCCTCTCCATGACACTTGGTAGGAGCGGTCATTGAGGTATGATGACAACCATGTCAGCGCAGAGCCAGCCACTCCCATTCCTGCGAGGGCCGCGAGGAGGATCTGGTGGTTGACTGTGTCGAAGGCTGCAGATAGATCTAGGAGAATCAGGACAGAGGAGAGGCCTTTCGCTCTTGCTAAGTGAAGTGCCTCTGTGACCGCAATGAGGGCTGTCTCTGTGGAGTGACCAGTCCTGAAGCCTGACTGATTAGGGTCTAGGAGGTCATTCTGTAAGAGATAAGCAGTAAGTTGGTTGGATACAGCACGTTCAAGTGTTTTAGAAAGGAAGGAGAGAAGAGAGACAGGACGGTAGTTGCCTATGACGGTAGGGTTCAGGGATGGTTTTTTTATGAGGGGCGTGACTCTGGCTTGTTTTAGGGAGGTGGGGACCACCCCCGAGTTGAGTGAGGAGTTGATGGTTGCAGTTAGGAATGGGAGGATGTCTGGTGCTATGGACTGGAGGAGTGGGGAAGGTAGCCGGTCCAGCTGGCATGTAGTCGGACGGTTCGACGTTACCAGTGTCAGGGTCTCGGCTTCTGTAATGGGAGAGAAAGATGACAGAGTGAAGGATGAGGTTCTCGATTCAGCATTTGGAATGGGTGGGGGTTGGGAGAAGGAGCTGCGGATGTTCTCCACTTTTTCCTCAAAGAAGATCGCAAAGTCTTCGGCAGAGAAAGATGAGGGAGGGGGGGGTGGGGGGGGAGTGAGGAGGGAGGACATGGTAGCATGCAGTTTGCGAAGATTCTTGGCAGAGGCCTCGATCCTATGGTGAAAGAAAGAAGCTTTGGCATTAGTAATGGTTTTGGAGAATGTTAACAAGAGGTTGTGATATGTGTCGATGTCAGCAGTGAGGCGTGACTTTCTATACTTCCTTTCAGCTGCTCTCAGGACCTGTCTTTGTTCTCTCACTGGATCTGTCAGCCATGGACTGGGTGGGGAACGGCGGGCAGGTTTCTCAACGAGGGGACAGAGCTTGTCGAAGGAGGTTGCAAGGGCTGAGAGGAGGGTGGAGGTTGCCATCTCTGTGGAGAGAGCAGAGAAGGTGTCACTCAAAGGTAGAGTGGATAGTATGTCAGAGGAGAGGGTGGAGGGGGATAGGGAGGGCAGGTTGCATCTGAGTGAGACGGTTTGAGTTCTCTGACAATTACACAGCAATAACAACTACATATACCCAGGCGGACTGTTTCAGGCTTAGGGTAAGTCAACCTGGTATCATACATTAAGTTTGGCAGCTAATTCCCTTTTATGAGGCTGACTGCAGGCCCGCTGTGTGTCTCTAAATCAAACAGACTGTTAAAGGTGATGAAGTGGCCAGTTTCTCCCCCAAAGTCGGCCAATATCTGAGCTCCAGCCTGCAGTGTGTTTCTCTGCTGCTGAGGTCTTCATGGATTGAAAGTGAAGATATTCCGTACCTCGCTGTCTCACTCACAGCATCGTCATGTAGACTCTTATGATCACATATATTACACATGTGTAGGTAGGTAGGTGTAGAACTGGCAACGTTTCACCCTTCGATAAAGGGCCACTGTGTGTCAACTCGCTCCACTGTTTTTATTGTTTATTCTAATGTATTGTGTTTATATACCACATACTATTAGTCTACCCATATAACTCTGATATCTGTATGATAGCATGTACAAT
Organism: Notolepis coatsorum; assembly: GCF_963971535.1. NCBI lineage: Eukaryota > Metazoa > Chordata > Actinopteri > Aulopiformes > Paralepididae > Notolepis > Notolepis coatsorum. The sequence goes on from NC_140178.1 coordinate 15,833,458, forward strand.
AGTGCTGTATGTACCATGTACAATAGTGCTGTATGTACCGTATATATGTTTTATATATTTACTGCATATATATATATATATGGACAGATATGACAGATATGGATATATATATATCCATTATCTGTCTGAATATACCTGGATATAATTATTATTTATACCTACTTATACACCTGCATATAACCCATATTACACTGTATGATAGCATGTACAATAATGCTGTATATACCATGAATAAATATTTATTCTTACTGTATATATATATCTATCCACATCTGTCTGTACATACCTGCATATAACCACTTTGGCCAGTATGACTACTACCATAGTGTCTTTATACCTGTATCACGGTGCATATTAATACTACAACTCTGTACATACATCTGATTAGCACTACACTCAGTAGTACTCATTTATATATTTTATACTCAGTTTAATCACCTGTACATTGTATATTACTATTGCACTTTACTGTTATATTCGCACTCTGGTTGGATGCCAACCTTCTTTTCATCGTACTGTACTTATAATATGCATATGGCTCGCTGATAACAAACTATCATTACACATGGGCAAAACAGAGTCCATTCTCTTCGGTTCAAATAACAAACTCAGCAAGAACGACGGCTTCTCAGTTACAGTGGGTGACAATATTGTCACAAGAAAAGACGAAATTACCTACCTGGGTTCCATCCTAGAGGCAAATCTTTCCTGTGACAAAATGGCATCCAATGTAATAAAAAAAGGCAACCAACAAACTAGATTCTTGTACCGGATCTCCTCTCTGGTAAACAAGAATACCCTGAAGACTAAGGCAGGAGCACTCATTCAAGGGTACTACGACTATGCGTGCACCTCATGGTACCAAAGCACCTCAAAGGCGCTTAAAACAAAATTACAAACATCACAAAACAAACTGGTCAGACTACTACTTGACCTTACCCCCAGAACCCACCTCACCCCTGCCCACTTTGACAACCTAGGATGGCTTAGAGTCTAATAATAATAATTATTATTGAATAGTTCTGGGTTCTCATTTATCAATAATGCGTAGAAAGTTTTCTATTTTCGTTCCTATGCACGGAATTTAGAATGTCTATATGCACATAAAAATCTGGATTTATCAACCGTGCATGCACAGGTCGTACCGACTCGTATGCACACTCCGTGTTGATAAATACCACTTGTTCTTACGCTCCTCGCTCGTGCACGATTCTAAGTATTTGCATACAGAACCGCCCCCAATTAACCATATATGGTAACAGGCCTCCCCTTTAAATTCCACGAGGATTGGATAATGGCCAAAAGAACAAAGAAGCGGCTGGGCCATCCAGCCAACAGATGGAGGGTAATAATATAATATAATATAATATACACTTCATTTGTATACACCTTTCATACAGGAATTGTCACATCAGTAAA
>NC_140178.1:15839876-15871606 GCF_963971535.1 Notolepis coatsorum
ACTATATATATATATCTATTCCCCCTTTTGTCCCTGGTGCTGCCTCTCTATCCGGATGGTTTCGGGGTGCGATTCGCCTGGTTTTGGAGATACCTGCTGTGTGAGACATCTGCCTTCCCTCCGATACGACGGAGAGGAACAAACGGCACTCGGGTTCGGGCCGCTCAAAGCACCGAAAGAAAAACAAAAAAAAAACAACAATCATGACGCCACACACCACTGGAGGCCTTCAATAAAGTCATTAGGATTTATACCCAGCGAGCTCAGAGAGACTTTTGTATAGCACTGCACCGTGTCACCCAGAGAGCGGGCTCTGATTTATCAACAAAATGTTGTGAAAACTGAACTCCTACGATCCTGAATCACGGGGCGATAATTGGAGCTGTTGTGAGTTTGCGGCTAGATTCTGTTTGGAGCGACCGGAGACGGTGGAACAGATATATGCGACATGAAGTGGCTCCAGGCCGACCGCCAGATGCTCTTTCATCAGCGCCGGCTCGTCCACTTTAAGTGGGAGGCAGGTTCTCCCTGTCATGTGACCGGATGTGATATGTCTCTATTCTCGAAGACACTCTGATGTCACAAGACCGCCGCCATCTTGGTATAGGGGGACCATACGGATTTCTACCATCAAATCCATGCATTGAGCTCCGTTTTCATTACATGTTTTATCACATTCTTGTTCATTTCATAACATTTTCATACGATTTGTTTTGAAAATATTGAGGCCAACATGTCATTTCACTATTTCGAAAGCCTTTCTGGTGATTCTAAGGCGAGATATGAGTCAAAGAAACTCCCCCTGATTACCACGACCACAACATCAGAGCGAGTTAGCCGAACGTTAGCCACCAGCCACTTTTTCCTCTGTGATGGTATAAAACTTCCGATTTGGATTTCTGTTTTTGTCATTAGTATAACGCGTAACACAGCAGCTCTTTGGCATTGTGAAGGACTGAAGAAAATTCCGCTTGAAAGTCTTTAATTTGCCGCTTTAACATCCGTTTCTCCACTAAATGAAGCGTACACAATGTACCAGGCGGGGCAGTTTCCCCCCACGCTGCAGTTGCCTAGCAACAACAGACAGGAAGTTGACTTCGAGAATAGCCACTAGTATTTTTGTGTATCGCTGCTATGTATTTTCTAGTGTATCGCTGCTACTTATTTGTACATTTCTTACTGTTTTATATATCATGGCTGTCTTTATGTTTGGGGACAACGGATGGAAATTAGCCTCTAATCCGGCTATTTTTACACTCTTCCAGGTGACTGTAATCTGCTTCATGTTCACTGTGTTCATTCATTTTGCATGGTCCAAATAAACAAATAAAGTAAATTTTTTGCGTCTAACACTTCATTTCCTGCATTCTGGTGTACTTTTATGCACCGATGTGTGCCTTTTCTGCATCAATTCATGGTGGAAATAGCTTTATTTATGTAAAGGAAAATACACCATTCAGGTACCCGCTGACACACATACATGTATAATGTAATGGAATATAATGCAGTAAGGCTCTCAGACATTCAGTATTGCTTTCAAATATTTATTCTCCTGTAACTTTATAGATAGTTACAGGTAAGAAGGATATATAAATGTTTTGACCCTCTTATTTTTTTTTTTACCTCTTTTGGGGAGGGGGTTGTCATTCATATTAGCTAAACATTTTGAGGGGGACCTACATACTTGAGGGAGCCTATAAGAACCATCCAGTCATTAAATCAGAACATACTTGAGGAACCCTAAGAACCATCCATTTCATTAGATCTGAACATACTGGAGGAACCCTAAGAACCATCTAGTCATTAAATCAGAACATACTTGAGGGACCTTAAGAACCATCCAGTCATTAAATCAGAACATACTTGAGGAACCCTAAGAACCATCTAGTAATTAAATCAGAACATACTTGGGACCCTAAGAACCATCTAGTCGTTAGATCAGAACATACTTTAGGAACCCTAAGAACCATCCATTTCATTAGATCTGAACATACTGGAGGAACCCTAAGAACCATCCAGTCATTAAATCAGAACATACTTGAGGGACCTTAAGAACCATCCAGTCATTAGATCAGAACATACTTGAGGGATCCTAAGAATCATCTAGTCATTAGATCAGAACATACTTGAGGAACCCTAAGAACCATCTAGTCATTAGATCAGAACATACTTTAGGAACCCTAAGAACCATCTAGTCATTAGATCACAACATACTGGAGGAACCCTAAGATCCATCCAGTCATTAGATTGAGTCGAATAGGTTCCCATATCCCAATCAAACAGTGAAGAGATATATGAATTTGAATTGGTCCATAAAAACCTTTATATTCATTTGAGTAACCATAAAGATGTCCCAATAATCTATTTTGGGGAGAAATCCGTAGAAAGCTGATTTTGTCATTGCTTGTGCCCACTATGAAACCTCACGGCTTATTGACATATCAAACAAGTCCACTGAACCCTCCGCATTGGGCAAAGGTCACGTGGAAAAGAGTGAGGATTTCGCAAGAGAGAACTTTTGGAAGGTCTGCCTTCCCTATACGTCCTTCCTGTTTTTACAAAAGTTTTTGTTTTCGTTCTTCAGCAGATTTACCACCGCAGTCAAGCGATCGACACTTCCTCCACAATGACGCCCAGCAGTTGACCGATGTACTGCTGTGGGTGAACTTCAACCTCTCCAGCTGGGGACCCAAAGGAAAACAATATTAATCCCATCAGGGGACCAGAACTCAATAGCACATACTATTACTCTTGCCACATGTGGACCCACCAGAAATACCCATCAAAACCACCAGGAATAGACCCTCTGACCTGTTCTCCATCCTTAACTCCAGAACTATTAGGAATGCCTGACCACTATGTGTGTCTGACTCTTAACCACCAAAACATGCACGGACTACAACGTATGATGTATATCATGTCAGTTACGGCACCTTGTGTATACTGCACCTTGTGTATACTGCACCTTGTGTATACTGCACCTTGTGTATACTGCACCTTGTGTATACTGCACCTTGTGTATACTGCACCTTGTGTATACTGCACCTTGTGTATACTGCACCTTGTGTATACTGCACCTTGTGTATACTGCACCTTGTGTATACTGTACCTTGTGTATACTGTACCTTGTGTATACTGCACCTTGTGTATACTGCACCTTGTGTATACTGCACCTTGTGTATACTGCTTACTCATGGTATATATTCAGATTCAAATGATTTATTGTAATGTGTAATATAACCGATAGGGCATACAGACCCTCATCTGTACCTTTGTCTACACTGTTTATTTTTTTCATATTTTTTTATATTCAGAGCTAATTGTATTGCCTATATTTATGTATTTCTACTATTTCCCTGCCCATACCTGTACCTCACCTCCCCCCTCCCCCATGCTGTTATGATGCCTGAATTTCCCCAAGGGGATCAATAAAGGAATATCTTATCGTTTCATATCTCATCTCATCTCATCTCATCTCATCTCATCGTTTCGTGTCGTGTCGTGTCGTGTCTTGTCTTGTCTTGTCTTGTCTTGTCTTGTCTTGTCTTGTCTTGTCTTGTCTTGTCTTGTCTTGTCTTGTCTTGTCTTGTCTTGTCTTGTCTTGTGATATGATAATGATAATCCACAATAATACTTTCCCTGGTTATATTCACCCCCTGGGAAAGATTGATAAGTTGATCAAATAAAGTCTTACACTTGTCAGTATAAGTATAATGTTTTGTTGTATCAGGAGAATCCTCACCACCCCAGACATACGGAGAGACTAAGTCCAAATAGTTCAAATAGTCTCTTTCACCCTCCAAAGAGAGTGTGTTTAAACCTGGACAGCGTATTCCTGCAATGCCCTGAAGGGAGAAACAATTACCATATACATGACCATATTACCATAATTACCATATATATTATACGTATATACTAGTATATTCTTCAAAAGAAGAAAAAAAGAAGACTGATGGCATTCAATTCGGACAAGTCCTGTGTGATGACATCCACTATTTCATCTTATACACTCAACTTTTCTCCAGTCCAATTCGGTTTATTTAATGGACTTCACTGCTCAAAGCGGTAAATCTGGATTTTCTGTATGAAGAAACGAAAAGCCTAGAAGTAAGGTAAAAAGGTAAAAAAATAAATAAAAATCTTTACTGGTACAATTTTTGGGGAAGCTTGGCTTCCATGAATTTGCCACTGCCCATTTTCAGCTCATGGGAGAGCGCGATACAATTAATAAACGTTAATTAGAGCCTTGACATAAGTGGTTGTAGCTACGGCTGTGGGGGTGCAGGAGACATGATCCAACAGACTTCTTTATACGCCTGAGTCTCCCGAACACGGTGAGACCAACCCCAAGTCGATCGGCACTTTCGCGGCCGAGCTATACTCACTTTTCCGCTTGAACTTCAATAGAACTGACACCAAAGTTTGGCACCAAGTAGAGTTTCAAGTTTCAAGTTTCTTTAATAGTTGTCATACAGAAGTACAGAATACTTTCATACAAAATGCTTCTTACTGTTACGCTCCAGAGACTGTGCTAGACAAGATAGTATCAGATAACATAGTATAGCATGTAATTTAGAAGTAGAAAATGAGGTCACAGTGTTCAGTATAGACATATGTACAATGTTCGATGCAGAATAGACGTAACTGAGTTACCATATAATATACAATACTATGCAGTGTACTAATGTACAGTACTATATAGTGCAAAGCAGAAATGGGATGAGGTACAATTTAGGTACAATTTACAGTAAGGTGTACGAGTTGTAGTGCAATCCTTCATCAATAAATATAAAGTGTGGGGAGTGGGTGCTACAGTGTGTTTGTTTAAAGTGGGTGTGTGCTATAAAGTGTGTGGAGTGGGTGCTACAGTGTGTTTGTTTAAAGTGAGTGTGTGCGTGTGGATGTGTGTGCTATGTGCGTTTGATGGTTGTTGTTGTGTAGTGTTCATTGTTCGTTTAGCAGCCTGATGGCCTGGGGATAGAAGCTTCTTCTGAGTCTTTCTGTGCTCGCCTTGAGACTCCGGTATCGCTTGCCTGACCGCAGCAGTTCAAAGAGGCAGTTGTTCGGGTGACTGGAGTCTTTAATGATTCTCTTAGCCTTGCCCTTGCAACGCTTGTTGTAAATGTTCTGGAGGGTGGGGAGCCCCCCTCCAATTGTGCGTTCGGCTGAACGTGTCACTCTTTGTAGTCTGCTTCGGTCTTGTGCAGTGCTATTCCCAAACCAGGAGGTGATGTTGCCAGTCAAGATGCTCTCTATTGTACATGAGTAGAAGTTCTTAAGGATCTTCTGACTGACTTGGAACTTCCTTAGGCGCCTGAGGAAGTAGAGGCGTTGTCGTGCCTTCTTCACAACACTGTCAATGTGTGTGGTCCATGTCAAGTCCTCGGATATGTAGGCTCCGAGGTACTTAAAGCTGTTGACTCTCTCAACCGGTGCCCCGTCGATGCTGAGGGGGCTGTAGTCCTTGACCCCCGACCTCCTGAAGTCCACAATCATCTCCTTTGTTTTGCTGATGTTCAGGGAGAGGCTGTTTTCCTGGCACCATCCCGCCAGGACCTTGACCTCTTCCAGGTAGGCCCTCTCGTCGTTGGCAGAGATCAGGCCCACCACCACTGTGTCGTCAGCAAATTTGATGATTGTATTGCTACTCCGCTGAGCCACACAGTCGTGTGTGTACAGGGAGTAGAGGAGGGGACTCAGAACACAGCCCTGGGGGGCCCCTATGTTGAGGGTGATGGATGAGGTGCAGTTGCCTGCTCTCACCACCTGGGGTCTGCCAGTCAGGAAGTCCAAGACCCACTGGCAGAGGTCATAGTTCAAGCCCAGGTCCCTGAGCTTGGCTATGAGTATGGAGGGGACTATGGTATTGAATGCCGAGCTGTAGTCGATGAATAGCATTCTCACATAGTTCCCCTGCCTCTTGTCCAGGTGTGATGCTGCTGTGTGCAGCACATGGGCTATGGCGTCCTCCGTGGACCTGTTGGGGCGGTATGCAAATTGCAGGGGGTCCATGTTGATGGGGAGGGAGGAGCAGATGTAGCCCTTTACTAGCTTCTCAAAGCACTTCATGGCTATGGAGGTGAGAGCTACAGAGTATAGAACGCTGGTGTTCTGGTGTGATGACCCTTCCTTCTTTTATAGTTTCCTTGTTATAGAACACTGGTGTTCTGACGTGATGACCCTTCCTTCTTTTATAGTTTCCTTTTTATAGAACACTGGTGTTCTGGCGTGATGACCCTTCCTTCTTTTATAGTTTCCTTTTTATAGAACGCTGGTGTTCTGGTGTGATGACCCTTCCTTCTTTTTTAGTTTCCTTGTTTAGAACGCTGGTGTTCTGGTGTGATGACCCTTCCTTCTTTTATAGTTTCCTTGTTATAGAACGCTGGTGTTCTGGTGTGATGACCCTTCCTTCTTTTATAGTTTCCTTGTTATAGAATGCTGGTGTTCTGGTGTGATGACCCTTCCTTCTTTTATAGTTTCCTTGTTATAGAACGCTGGTGTTCTGGTGTGATGACCCTTCCTTCTTTTATAGTTTCCTTGTTATAGAATGCTGGTGTTCTGGTGTGATGACCCTTCCTTCTGTTATAGTTTCCTTGACTGAGACACGTCTGCTCACTCCGTCGCCATCCAGTGGTTTCTGTGTAGAAATAACCATTTATAGTTGGTGTGGCTGGGTAGCCTAGAGGTCTAAGCACTAGCTGACCACCACAGAGACTCTTGGTTCAAATCCAGCTGTCAGCGGTACCTCCGGCTTGGTTAGTCGGCCCTACACACACAATTGGCAGTGTTTGCGGGTGGGAAGCCTGTTATGTATGAGTCATGGTCATTGCAAACAGTGACTCCTACTGGTAGATCGGGGCACCTTAAAGGAGGGGGAGATAGCGCAAACCTCCGCACACGTTACGCTCTCCCAGTGTAACTCCTCGCTGTCAGGTGAAAAGAAGCGGCTGGCGACTCTGATGTATCGGAGGAGGCATGTGATAATCTACACCAGGGGTAGGCAACCCTAGGCACGCGTGCCTGCATAGGCACGCAGGGGAATTTTCATAGGCACAGGGGGCAGCATAAAAAAATATATATATATATATTAAAAAAGAAAATTGCTTTGAAATATTGAAATATGAAATATATTGAAATATTATAGTGAAATATTTTGCACTGTTGTCGCATTTACTTGTTGAAATCCTCCCACAGGTTCTTTTTACTACCACATATTTAATTGAGACCCTTTATTTGTTTATTATTTCAATTTAGCTGGAAATACATTGCTACATCATTCAGTAACATTTGCAGAGCCTTATAACAAAAACATTATTACGGTCACCATTGTGACCAGTGGGATTAATCAACACATTTTATTATTTATTTTTCAATTTCATTGAACATTGCACATGTTAAAAGCCATTTCTTTTTTTACTCAAAATGTGAGTATTACCAAGTCAACTTGTGTTCTTAAAACAATGACAATAAACATAGTTTATTAGGTTGAAATAATGTGGTTGTGTACTTATTTTTCTGTTAACTTATTATGGATTGAAAACTGAAAACCTTAATGCACAGTAACTGAAATCAATATTTTTATTATTATTATTCTTTTTACAGTGTAGTCTTGCGATCAATCAAAACTTATTTACACGATATACCTCACATTCACCCTCCATTCACATCCTGGTGTTCTCCTGGTGTTCTCCATTAGGCCTGTAGGTGGAGCTATGAAAGCACACGTACAGTACACACACCGATGGTGTGTGATGTGTCCAAAAATGAATGGGCAAATGTGAGTGAAATGGTCGCACTGTATGCAGCTGTTTGTCTGCATTGCATCCCCCCCCCCAACTCAGATTTAGGGTTGATACAACCATCATAATAATATTGTTAATAATAACAATAACAATAATGATGTAATAATGTAAAAATGATCATTAAGAAGACCTGATTATGAGAAAAAAATATTACGATGCATGGAATATTGTTGAGGCACACTAGTTACAACTATATTTCAAACAGGCACTCCATGTCAAAAAGGTTGCTGACCCCTGGTCTACACCGTCCCCAGACCGACAGTAGGGCAATGCGTGTAACGACCAGGAAGGGAATTGGCATAACAACTAAATTGGGGGATGGGAGAAAATGATAGAAAGGCAAACATTTTGGGCGGTTAGGTGGCCGAGCGGAGATTGCGTTCGTCACCAACCCCGGAGCTGTGAGCTGGATTCGCCTGTTCGAATCCAGCTCCCAGCTCCCAGCTCCAGGGTTGTCACCAGCTTGGCTGGCCGTCCACACTAATACAATTGGCTGTATTAGAGGGTGGGAGAAGCTGGCGGGGTGGGTCCGGGTCGTTGTAAACAGCGACTCCTACAGTTCGGTCGGGGCGCCTGCTAAGCGCGGATAGGACTTGAGGAGGATAGTGTGATCCTCCCACACGCTACGCCCTCTCAATGAGAATCCGCGCTGCCAGGTGAAAAGAAGCGGTGATTGGCTGGACGTGTGTCGGAGGAAGCACGTGGTAGCCTCCACTCTCCCAGATGATCTGACTGTGGGGGGTAAGTGCGCAGCGACCAGGAAGGGACTGGGAATTGGCATACGACTAACATTGGGATGGGAGAAAATCGGAGGAAAATGGAGGGGGAAAAAGATAATAATAAAAAAAAAAAAAAAGGCAAACATTTTTCTTACTGAACTATTTTCTTGACGAACAACCGCTGGGTGCTAGTGACATCAAACACTATATGTGTCCCGTGCATCCTGCTGATTATATTAGTAACTTACTCCATGTACAGCTGCCCATTAGGCTCCAGTCAGCCTGGGGGCTAATTTCCTATTTATTTCGGGTAGATGGGAAAAGGTTTTGACAACTGCAGGATTAGTTAGAGCTGAAAAGTCTTCCTTGTGAGTCTCCTTGTGCTCTGTCCTCATCACCAGGTATTTCTAGCCTTCACCAGGTATATCCAGCCTTCACCAGGTATATCCAGCCTTCACCAGGTATATCCAGCCTTCACCGGGTATATCCAGCCTTCACCAGGTATATCCAGCCTTCACCAGGTATATCCAGCCTTCACCGGGTATATCCAGCCTTCACCGGGTATATCCAGCCTTCACCAGGTATATCCAGCCTTCACCAGGTATATCCAGCCTTCACCAGGTATATCCAGTGTAACTGAGGGGTACAATTCCCTGACTGTATTGTTAAGTATGGTAATATTAAACCACTACCTCTTGTACTTTAACTTCTGGCCATCCAGTACATGATATAAATATGATGAACACTTTCCCACCTGATGAAACGAAGTCCACACAAATGTACAAATCGAATATTTAATATAGCAAAAGGTATATACAACGTTCACTTGTTTACACTTATGATTTGAAATGCACTTGTATGGCAAATGAGTATTCGTAGGTAAATCAACATTGAATGTCCAATCTCTGGTTACGCAGGGAGTAAGTATACAACCCGGTTCTTTAGGAAACTATAGCGATGGTACTTAAATGATTATAGCTGGATACACTAAGGGGGGGGGGGGGGGGGGTCCCGCTGGTTGTAAGACAGTAGGAGGGGGGGGGTTAGAGAAGCCGCTGGCGGTATCCCATCTGGCCGACGATTTCTCGGGAGAATTCAAAGTCTTGAACACGGTGCCCACAGAACCTCGGTCCGCAGACGAATACAGCTGGACCCTCTGGTGGACGGTAGCTGCCGGTCCACAACGGAGAGACGTGAGGCGACCTCACTGGTGTAGAGCGCCGTCTCACCTGGACTCGTCTCCGGGGGGTAGTTCCAACACTCCGCAGTGTTGGCCGTTATCCATGGAATAATCAAAGCACCCAAAGCATAATCCAAGCCGTGGAAGGCTCGCCGTCGTCCGGGTAGAGTAATCCAATGTACAGGTCCAGTCGCCCTGGCCCGGAGCTCCTCGGATGCAAGCACCACTAGTGGTCTGCCCAGCCTGGGTAAGACTCCAGATAACGTCAGGAACGATGGGGGTACTGATAACTTTATAACTCTAACCGAACGATGCACCATACATAATAGACTATTATTAGCTTAATAGAATACGTCCAACTCGACGGTATAGTGCCAAACTATGACAATTCAACTATTAATCCACACGATATCTCAATGCCTATTCTGAGGCCAAGTAGGCCTTACTGCACCACACGTGCGTCGTGGGTGAGGCTTCGCGTCTGTTACTCTGTTGGAGGGTAAAGAACTGGACTAAAAGAAAGTTCTACTTTACTTGCGCCATATATATATGCGCTGTGAACAAATAGTACCATTCGTATTTCGCCAGACGTATTCCTACGCGGAACCGGGCTTGCCACGACATGTTGGGCGGCACGATTGAACTTGAACCTAGGGGTATGGCTGCTGGCGCCAGGTTCTCGTCCAATGGTAGAATGAAACTATTATGGGCTGTTTAGTAGACTAAAGGGATATTCAGTGCATATTGTACAAGGAATATACAGGGGATATCAAACGATATACAAATACTATTTAAATATATATATATAAATAAATATATATATTCGGTTTAATCTGATCCTTCACAACAGCCGCACCCTAATTAGTCCCACCTAATTAGCTAAGCAGAGACAGATTAACCGCACTGTCTACCACTCAAGGTCCGCTGTAAGGGTCAGTCAACTCACAAAGTCATGGGGTCATGGTCATCATCGATAGTATCTGGGAGTCGGGGCAGTTCTATTAGCCTCGCCACGGGTCGTGTGTAAGTGCGCCCTTGGACGAGTACTTCAGCTGCTCGGACCTTGCCATCGGCACCGGTGATCACTTTGCTTACGCGGCCAGCCGGCCACATAGCTCTGGGTAGTGACTGGTCGATAATCATGACGACTGTTCCTTCTGTCAAATTGTCTCTCTCTTTTACCCACTTCTGGCGGGTCTGTAGAGACGGTAGGTAGTGGAGTAGGAAGCTGCTCCAAAACTTGTCAGCTAGTACTTGACTGTACCTCCACATTCTTCGGCCGTTCGCTTCTTCAGGCCTGTACATTGTCTGGGGTAGCGCGGGGTCCAGCCGCCCCATTAAGAGTGTGTTGGGGGTGACTGGGTCGACATCTGCTACATCACTTGAGACGTAACCGAGGGGTTTTGAGTTCAATACTCCCTCGATCTCCGTGAGGACTGTCATTAGGACTTCCTCCGCCACAGTCTGGGCCCCAAGCACGGCGTACAGGGCTATCTTTATAGAACGTACTTCTCGTTCCCAGGTTCCACCGAAGTGGGGTGCTATCGGGGGATTAAACTGGAAGTCAATCTGGGATGGAGCGAGGTGGGTCTTAAGTTCTGGGCCCATAGCTTGGAAGCTCTCTCTCAGCTCTCTTTCTCCGCCTTTGAAGTTTGTCCCGTGATCAGACAACAATGTAGACGGTTTTCCTTTCCGTGATGTGAATCTTCGGAAGGCCATAAGGAATGAGTCTGTGCTCATGGTCGGAAGGAGCTCGATATGTATCGCTCTGGTGGTCATGCATTTGAATACAATACCCCACCGCTTCTCGGTTCCTCTTCCTCTCTTTATATACAACGGGCCAAAGCAGTCCATGCCTGTGGAGTGGAATGGCTTGTCGCCGAGTCGGAGGCGACAGGGAGGTATGTCAGCCATCCGTGGTATGCTGGGCTGCGCGCGCCACTTTCGGCAGTCTAGACAGGTTCGCTGGAAGCGTCGCACCGCTTCTCTTCCTTGAAGTATCCAATAGCGACGTCTGATCTCCGCGAAGACTCTCTCTGCTCCTGCGTGGTGTACATCCTCGTCGTATTTCTTTATGATCAGCTCTGTGACCTTGTGTCGGCTGTTCAAGACTATCGGGTACTTAATGTCATCCGGTAGATCGGGGGCTCTCCGCAGGCGACCACCCACTCTGACGAGATTATGGGCGTCACTCTCGGGTGCCAGGTGGAGCAGTCTGCTGTCTGATGGGACGGGCTTTCCTCCCTGTAGACAGTCTAGCTCATCGGGGAACGAGTCTCTCTGGGCTCGTTGTAGTAGAAGAAGTTCTGCTTCTTCGTAGTCAGCTGCTGACATGTCGGTGGTGGACTGAATCTCTGGGTGGTGCCATAGGAATGTCCTCTGCTGCGCACTCTCTAGGGTAATGCAGTCATCTATGTTGGGGTCTGTGGAGGCGACTGTGCTCAGTCCACAGAACATAGGTTTCTTGTTCTCAGCCTCCTTGTTACTTGCTTCCCGTGGGGTGGGCGTAGGCCACTCTTCTTCGGGGAGCTTGAGGAATTCTGGTCCATCACTGTAGATGTTGCGACGGGTGAGGTCATCCAGAGACATTCCCCGGGTGATGACGTCAGCTGGGTTGTGTTTGGTGTCCACATACCGCCAGCTCGCTGCTTCTGTTAACTCTTGAATCTCGGTGACTCTGACTCCCACGAAGACTTTGTATCTGCATGAATCAGACTTGATCCATGTGAGTACTGTCGTGGAATCTGACCACAAGATTGTTCTGTGCACCGGAATGGTGAGTTCACGTTGGATTAACGTGGCTAGATGCGCTCCTGCTAGGGCTGCGCAGAGCTCTAGACGCGGGATAGATTGTTGCTTTCGGGGGGCTATTCTTGAGCGAGCCAGGATGAAAGCAGTGTGTATCTTTCCTCCCTTCTCTTGGGCACGCAAGTAGGCCACCGATCCATAGGCTACTTCGGAGGCGTCGCTGAAGACGTGTAGATCAATCTTGCATGTCTCTGGCCTCACTGTGGATGGGAAGTAGCTGCGGCGTATATTGACGCCTGGGAGTGAGCGGAGTTCCGTCTCCCACTCTCTCCATGTTGAGGCAAGGTGTGCGGGTATTGGGTCGTCCCAGCCCTGGTCCTTGTCCCATAGTGCTCGTACAATCATCTTTGCCCTGGTGGTGTAAGGTAGAATACATCCCAACGGGTCATATTGTCTGGCGAGTGTTCTGTACACACTCCGTCTGGTGGTCGGTGTAGCCGTCGACCTTCCCTGCTCTGGAGTCAAGGGTTTGTGTCTATAGTGGAGTGAGTCTGTTTTGAAGCGCCAGACTAGTCCTAGTGTCATTTCTTGGGCTTCTCCTGGGATGGTCGCCATCCAGGTCTCGCTGCTGGCAGCCTTGTCCGCGGGGGAGAGGCTGCGCAATACGTGCGGGTCACTGCTGGCCCACTGCCTGAGATCAAAGCCGCCTTTGATCAGGGAGGCGCGTAGCTTGATTAGGAGAGCCTCGGCTTCTTGTTGAGTCGAGACGCTTTGTAAACAGTTGTCCACGTAGAAACTGTTCTTCACACTGTGTCGGACCTCTTCATCTGCTGTTGGGTCCTCTGCGACGTGTTTCTGTAGTGCAAATGTAGCACAGCACGGGCTGCATGTGGTTCCGAAGGGGAGTACTTCCCACTGGTAGATGGCTGGGTTCTCATCTCCGATCCTCTCTCTCCATAGGAACCGCAGCAGGGGCTTGTCCTCCTCTACTAGTCTCACCTGCAGGAACATCCCTTTGATATCCCCGCTGATAGCCACCTTGTCCTGGCGGAAGCGCAGTAGCACGCCTAGTAGGGAGGGGCCGAGTGTGGGGCCGGGCAAGAGCTCTTTATTCAGATTTTGGGATCCGATCTGGTAGCTGCAGTTAAACACAATGCGATCCTTGCCGTTGTGGTGGACCTTGTGATGCGGCACGTACCATGATTCGGTCGCCTGATCGGCCTCTTTAATGTCAATCTTTGTCACGTGTCCCGCTGTGATTAGCTTCTCAATCTCAGCGCGGTACACACGCTCTTGAGCGGGGTTTTTGGCTAGGCGCCGCTCCGTGTTCAATAGATAGCGCTCCGTGGCGTCTTTCTTTGCGTGAAAGGTGGGCATTCCCTCTCGCCTCAGGAGTGGAGTTGCGTATCTCATCACTCCGCCAACTGTGACTCTCTTTGTCCCTTGCTCGAGTAGGTTGATGGCGTAAATGTCTTCTTTAGAACGAATATCTTTCTTTTCGTTCTTAAAGGGCATTGTCTCTAGTGTCCATAGCCTCTCGACATGCTGCAGGAGAGTGGTGTCTTCTTCTGTCGTTCTGGAGTGGAGGCAGCTAGTGGCTGCTGTTCGGTTGAGAGATTTAGCGAGGGGGCCTTGTAGGGTCCACCCTAGGCGGGTCTCGACTGCTGCAGGACAGCCTCGGGGTCCTGTATGGACCCGGTCAATCGGGACTATGAGTTCTGCATGGTCGGAGCCTATCAGCAGGGTCGGGGTAGCGCCGTCTATGAGCGGGATAGGTAGTTGTCGCAGGTGCACATATTTATCCATCAACTTGGCGATAGGGTAGGTGTACTGCGATAGTCCTATTTCTTGGCTGGTGAAAGCATTTGTAATCTTATACCGTCGCTCTGGCTGCCCGTTTGCTGCGATAGTGAAGGAGACATTCTCGCCCTTTATCGTCTTTAAATCTCTTCTTATTGTCCGAATCGTCATTTCGTTCTTGCTCCCCCGCAGTCCCAGCTGGGCCGCAGCGGACGCGAGCAGAAGGGTCTTCTCTGACCCGTCATCAAGGACGGCGTAAGTGTCCATGACTTTATCTTGGTAGCTCAATGTCACACGGACTACCTTTAAGAGCACTTGGGCCGCCGCTGCTGCTGGCGGGGTCAATGTACATGACACTTGCCTTGGTGCCGCTCGATGGTGCAGGTGGAGGCCGTCTTCTGTTACTTTCGTGTAGTATATCTAGATGGGCTCCGTCGCACCTTTTCTTTAGGCGGCATTCGGCTGCCATGTGTGGTCGCGCACATCGGTAACAGCGCCTGTTGGACTTTATCCATTGACTCACTTCTTCTGCATTCATCTTTGTGAACAGGTCACATTGTGACAGCCAGTGTTCTTTCTCACAGTAGGGACACACTATCTTCCACTTCTCCTTTCTCGAGGGGGTACTGTGGCTCCTACCGCTCGGTACTGACTCTGATTGGTGCATGACAGTCACCGATCTTCTTCCATCATTTATTCTCCTGGGTCCCTCTCTGGAGCTTGGCGTGCTCCGCCCGAACGTATCCAGTCGTAAGCTGCTGACTTCTCTCACCAGGAAGTCGGCTAGATCAAGGAGGGATGGTTCGGGGCCGTTGGGATCCCGGTAGTCTCTCTGCCGCCTAAAACGCTCTTGTCTTGCGGGTGGCAGCTTCTCCAAAATCCTCTCGACGTTAGAGTTGGCGTATAGCTCATGCATGCCCTTTTCCCGTTGCGCTCCCAGCATCCCTACCAGGGACTGCACTTTGATTGACAGGTCGTCTAATGAGCGATTGTCTGTTGCTGGGGGTAGGCGATCAATATGCCTTATCTCTTGGATTACGTAATCCCATATACGTCCATATCTCTGGTCCAGCGCCGTCAGGGCCGCTGTGTATGGTGTCGTAGAGGTGGCATAGGCTAGCGCTATATTGTGCGCTTGCGGTACTTTCAGGTGCTTCAGTAATATTGCATACTTGTGGCGTTCATCGGCGACATCCACCATCATTGTCTCTAGGCACATCCGGAGCTCCGTGTACTGTGCTCGACTCTCATATGCGAAGTCTGGAAACGACGGCGTGGCGATGTATGACGCCGTGGATGGCTGATACATCGGCGAGCGTTGGGGGAGAGACCTCCTAGGCGAGTCCCCTCTTGCGCCTCTCTGTGGGCTGGTACCGACAGGGTACCATGGCCCGCTGGTCCAGGTGCTATTCCTCGGGGCTGGTCGTGCGTCGTGCTCACCCGTGAATAGAGTCGGGGGTCTGTAGCGCAGCGCCGCGGGGGGTATAGCCTGGGCTGTACTGGACCTCCTGGTCCGGTGGAGTACTGTGCTGTCGTCGGGCTTGGTTCTCCTCCTCTCCCTCTTCTTCCTCTATCAGGTCTTCCAGATCCTGTAAACGTTTATTTAGCTTCTCCGCAGTGTATGCCGCTCCTTCCTTGTAGCTGGGTCTCGCTTGGACCGGTCTGGGAAGGGGGTCTGCGGGGGGTATAGGCTCGGTCTGTTGGTCAAGTTCAGGGTCGCTTGCTCGGTTAGGAGACGCTGCCCTTGACTGTTGTCTCGACGAGTTCCTTGAACCCCTGGCGGAGGGAGAGGGTGTTGCCTTGCGGATCAGCTGCTCCATTAGCTGCGCTTGTAGCTTGTCGCGCTCGACTTCGCGCTTGGTGAGATCTGCTTCTCTTTGGGCACCGGCAGCGGCGCGCTGGGCGTCGGCCCGGTCTCTTGCCATATATCCCTATCCGTCTGAAGGCGTCTCATCTCCAGGCGTGTGCGCTCTTCTTCGCTCCGTTGCTGTGCTTGGAGGCGTTCTCTTTCAATGGTAAAATGTTCGCGCTCGCTAAGCGTCTGTGCTTGGAGTCGATCGCGTTCGGTAGAGGCTGTCAGGCTGACGAGGAACGCCTGTTGTAGCATCCTCTCCGCTTCGCTGGGGGAAGGCGGTTGTGGAGGTGAGCCGCTCCTGGGTGAGCCGCTCCTGGGTGTACTCGTTGGGGAGTCCTGGAGCTCTATTTCCTCGGCGCTCTCCTCCTCTTCTTCCGTGCAGAGTTCTCTCTCTGTAGGGTTGTCTTCCTCCCGGGGCTGGTCGGGGACTACTTCTTCGGTAGTGGCGGGGGGTAAAGGCATGTCAGCTCCCTCCTGGTCCCCACCGTGAGCTTGGTCAGTTACATTAGAACCTACTAGGGCCTCTGTGGTCGGGGAAACCTGGTCGTTAAGGTCAGACATAATTTTACTTTCTACTTTTACCGCGTTTACCGTTTGTCGAAGGCTAGGTAGTTGACTGACAGCGTAATCCTCTAAGTACTGAGGTGTCTGTCGTCTGCGCCGCAGGCGTTCTAGGTTAGGAGGACCGTTTCGTGGAGTGTTCATCATAGGCCATTTCAATATTAATAACACTATATTAATATTACACTAGTTACCCTCCGGCTTGAAGGACCAATTTTAACTGAGGGGTACAATTCCCTGACTGTATTGTTAAGTATGGTAATATTAAACCACTACCTCTTGTACTTTAACTTCTGGCCATCCAGTACATGATATAAATATGATGAACACTTTCCCACCTGATGAAACGAAGTCCACACAAATGTACAAATCGAATATTTAATATAGCAAAAGGTATATACAACGTTCACTTGTTTACACTTATGATTTGAAATGCACTTGTATGGCAAATGAGTATTCGTAGGTAAATCAACATTGAATGTCCAATCTCTGGTTACGCAGGGAGTAAGTATACAACCCGGTTCTTTATGAAACTATAGCGATGGTACTTAAATGATTATAGCTGGATACACTAAGGGGGGGGGGGGGGTCCCGCTGGTTGTAAGACAGTAGGAGGGGGGGGTTAGAGAAGCCGCTGGCGGTATCCCATCTGGCCGACGATTTCTTGGGAGAATTCAAAGTCTTGAACACGGTGCCCACAGAACCTCGGTCCGCAGACGAATACAGCTGGACCCTCTGGTGGACGGTAGCTGCCGGTCCACAACGGAGAGACGTGAGGCGACCTCACTGGTGTAGAGCGCCGTCTCACCTGGACTCGTCTCCGGGGGGTAGTTCCAACACTCCGCAGTGTTGGCCGTTATCCATGGAATAATCAAAGCACCCAAAGCATAATCCAAGCCGTGGAAGGCTCGCCGTCGTCCGGGTAGAGTAATCCAATGTACAGGTCCAGTCGCCCTGGCCCGGAGCTCCTCGGATGCAAGCACCACTAGTGGTCTGCCCAGCCTGGGTAAGACTCCAGATAACGTCAGGAACGATGGGGGTACTGATAACTTTATAACTCTAACCGAACGATGCACCATACATAATAGACTATTATTAGCTTAATAGAATACGTCCAACTCGACGGTATAGTGCCATACTATGACAATTCAACTATTAATCCACACGATATCTCAATGCCTATTCTGAGGCCAAGTAGGCCTTACTGCACCACACGTGCGTCGTGGGTGAGGCTTCGCGTCTGTTACTCTGTTGGAGGGTAAAGAACTGGACTAAAAGAAAGTTCTACTTTACTTGCGCCATATATATATGCGCTGTGAACAAATAGTACCATTCGTATTTCGCCAGACGTATTCCTACGCGGAACCGGGCTTGCCACGACATGTTGGGCGGCACGATTGAACTTGAACCTAGGGGTATGGCTGCTGGCGCCAGGTTCTCGTCCAATGGTAGAATGAAACTATTATGGGCTGTTTAGTAGACTAAAGGGATATTCAGTGCATATTGTACAAGGAATATACAGGGGATATCAAACGATATACAAATACTATTTAAATATATATATATAAATAAATATATATATTCGGTTTAATCTGATCCTTCACAACATCCAGCCTTCACCAGGTATATCTAGCCTTCACCAGGTATATGCAGCCTTCACCAGGTATATCCAGCCTTCACCAGGTATATCCAGCCTTCACCAGGTATATCCAGCCTTCCCGTCGATGGCAGCACCAAGTCCCACTCAATACAGCAGAGACACTCCGTTTCTGTTGACATACAGCAGGTTGGCGAGCCCCACATTTACACCACCGATCCATGTGGGTTCTGACTGTCCATCTCGGGCCCCAGGCCCAGCCTGCTGGACCGCTCTGCTTCCAGAACCTGCAGGTCCTCCTCTGGAAATTCTGGTTAAAATATTTAAAAAATTAAATACTAAGCTACTACTCTTTGTACTTTGTACTTTGTAAAGAATCTACCTTGTCTATATTACTACCTACTATGCTAATATGTCTCTGCACTCAAGACTGTAGCACTCTGGCTCGACACTGTGCGTCAGCCAGAGTGCTAAATGACTAAATATAAATTAAAATTAAAATAGATATGGTTCTTTGGTTTGTCCAGAAGTCGTCATCATCTTCCTCTCTTACAAAGTCGTCCATGGGAAAGTTAATAGTACCAGTGACAGTGGCTCAGGAAGTCGGTTGTCCGGTAATCAGAAGGTTCCCGGTTCGATTCCGGCTCCTCCCGGCAGCGCGTTAAAGTGTCCTTGAGCAAGACACTGAAGAACCCCTAACTTCTCCTGATGAGTAGGTCGGCACCTTGCATGGTTGCCTCCATCGTCTGTATGTGAATCTGGGAGTGAATGTGAGGCATAATATGTTAAGTGCTTTGGGTAAAAGCGCTATATAAATGCAGTCCATTTAGTAGAAAGACATAAATAGAGGCAATCAAATTTGATCTGAATATAAAAATATGAGAAAGATAAACAGTGTAAACAAAGGTATACAGATGAGGGTCTGTATGCCCTATCGGTTATATTATACGTTACAATAAATATAGGCAATAAAAAATCTTTAAAACATTTCACCTCAAAATGCGGTATAGATTATAATTTGACTCAACATAATATAACATCACGTTTAATTATTTCCTCCGAGTAGTTTCATTGTTGCTGCCATCTTTAGAGTTATGGATTTCTCCATTAAACACTCCTAGAGCGCTCTGTCTCCTCAGTGTATAGAGTCTAGTCTGTCATGATGTTTAGAAAGTTGCGGCCTGATTTATTGCACAAATATATTTGACATAAAAACATCAATTTATACCCACCTACTGCGTTCTACAACTACCCATATAACTATGTATGATAACATGTACAATAGTGCTGTATACCATCAACAACGAGGTAGTGGAGAGGGTCACTGAGTTCAAGTTCCTGGGTCTCAGTGTGAGTGAGACCCTGTCCTGGAGCACCAACACCGCCTCAGTGATCGGGAAAGCCCAGCAACGCCTATACGGAAGCTGAAGCAGGCTGGCCTGCCACGAAATCTCCTTGTCAACTTTTACCATCGTGCGGTTGAGAGTGTGCTGACCTACGGTGTGTCTATGTGCTTCTCCAGCTGCACAAAGGCAGAGCAAGAGGCTCTACAGAGGGTGGTGATGGCGGCAGGCAGGATCGTCGGGACTCCTCTACCAATCATCACCTCCGTCTTCACCTCCCGCTGCCTCCACCGCTCCAAGTGTATCATCAAGGATCAGTCTCACCCAGCACATCACCTCTTTCAGCTCCTTCCCTCAGGGAGGAGATACCGGTCCATACATGTGAAGAGTTCAAGATTTATGAACAGCTTTTTTCCCCCAAGCAGTCAGACTGTTAAACTCTCATTGACTGTCCCCTCACGTGCACCATGCACTTACCTGGACTTTATTATTTAAAATATTCTGTTATATGTACAGTGTTATGTGTTACATGTATGTATATATTGTACTACGGTCTGTGGGAGCTCCCCTGAAATGCCGTTGTATACTTGTGTGCAATGACAATTAAAAGTCTATTCTATTCTACAACACATTTATATATTTATCTTACTGAGTATATATATAGTTACGCTGCTGGCCAGTATGACTTACCACCATAGTGTCGTTATACCTATCACTGTACATATTAATACTACAACTCTGTACATCCATCTGATTAGCACTATTACTCAGTAGTACTCATTTATATTATGTTATACCCAGTTTAATTATATTATTTTACTATTGCATTTCACTGTTATATGTGCACTGGATGCCAAACTTATTTTCATTGTACTGTACTTGTGCTTAATCTAATCTAATCTAATCTAATCTAATCTAATCTAATCTAATCTAATCTAATCTAATGGGAAAACCTAATTATCTGTCACTTTATCTACTCTTAAATGTCTCTCTCTCTCTCTCTCTCTCTCTCTCTCTCTCTCTCTCTCTCTCTCTCTCTCTCTCTCTCTCTCTCTCTCTCTCTCTCTCTCTCTGGTCTGTGGATAGTCGTGTGTTGTGACTTGTGTTGTGCATCAGTTTCGCTGCAGACTTCCGACTGTGCCACTATGACGAGCCTCTCGTGACGTCACACGGGAGCGAGAGGCGCTAGTAGAGAGGTCCGCCGCGCGCCGCTCAGAGACGCACGCGCCGGTGCCAACTAGCCGCACAGAGCCGAGCCGCACTGGAGTTGTCAAAACAGGACAAACAGAGTCAATTATATATAATAATATATTGGTGCGCATTGTTTTTTTGAAAGTTGGATTACAGCGCGGCCACTTCGACCAAAAGGAATATTTTGCCTGTCTGTCAAATAAAATGCCACCGAGGCGAGAAGATGAACAGTTGTGAAGGTGAGGTTGGGAAACGAGATGAACCTGCTGCTGTCAAGGGTAGGAATGTTCTTTCAACTATATTTATCATTTCGAGGAGATTTACAAACTATGTAATTTTTTTTATGCCACTTATTGTGGAATAATGGTAAAATAAAACATTTTAAATAAAGTTTTCCAAAACGCCAGAACCGATAGTAGCGTAATTGTGGATCACTCTACGTCTTTTTATGATCTATGACATCGTGAAAGTGGAATTTACACTTGACTTGGTAAAGAGAGGCTGGGCATGCATAGTCTCAAATCAGTGGTTCCTTTTAGCGAGCGGCCGTCACAATGCTGCCCGACACCTCGACTAATGGGCTACAGTACAGACGAATGCCATGGTAGGATTGATTGATTGATTGATTGATTGATTGATTGATTGATTGATTGAAAACTTTATTAACAGATTGCAGAATGGGTACAATACAGTAGTACAGCTCAATACACACAATTGTTAAGGGGATGCAGACCAGAGAAAGACTTTCGTCTGGTTTACATCAGGGTCCCCCATTTTCAATTCATCATAACATACATGACATACAGGTAGACAGTGGCCTACTGCTACATCTATACATTTATGACATACCAGATTTGATCTGTACTATGAGAGACCCCAATTAAAGATACAGCCGGGCAGAAAGCAAAAAGTAGCGACATAGTGAACTTTCATTATGTGATTTCTTTGTATGCAGTTTGATCGTCTTTTTCTTCTTTTTTTTTTGGTTTGACAAAATATGATTCTGATTTGTCGAATAGAAAGTAAGGTTTGATTTCTGACAGAGCTCAACGCTTGGGCATAAAGAGCCTACTTTTCAGATTCTTTGTCAGCAAATTGCGAGCCTATACAATGAAACAATGAACTGTAAAAATATAAGAATTGATGAAGTTGTTATCACTCTAACCAAGCCACTGAATCAGGGGTACTGTTTCATGAGTTTATGCAATAGACAGATGGATGGATGGATGGATAGATAAGATAGATAGATAGATAGATAGATAGATAGATAGATAGATAGATAGATAGATAGATAGATAGATAGATAGATAGATAGATAGATAGATAGATAGATAGATAGATAGATATATCGGTAGATAGGTAGATAGGTAGGTAGGTATAGATAGATAGATAGATAGGTAGGTATAGATAGATAGATAGATAGATAGATAGATAGATAGATAGATAGATAGATAGATAGATAGATAGATAGATAGATAGATAGATAGATAGATAGATAGATACATTCTGTGAAATCTCTATTCAATACATGCATAGATTTTATTCTAGATCACTGTTTTGAGTTACTTTTCCCTATTTGAATGACACTTATGCATGTCTCAAAATCACAATGGATCAAATGTAAACCTTTACTCAACGTAAAGATTTATTTTCTAGTTTAATCCACTCAATATGAAACACAAATGCAACAATAATTTGAACAGAAACATGTTACTGCCAGTTTTCTAACCCTAACCCTGCAATAACAAAGCAAGGCAAAAATCAATAGTTTATTGGAATGTGAATCAATTTCCAATCGGTAGAGATAGAATTGTGATTCTTACGTGAATCAAGTTATTATTTGAAACAAAAACATACAGAAAAGGTAGTAGGTATGCTGTGCAAACCTGTGCCACCTGAGAAAACGAGGTTTAAAACTACAGTATTTAATTATAATCAGAATGATCTTTATGGTCATTATTATACCCACGGCGTCTCTCAATATAATACAAGTAGAAAGAGAGCAGTAAATAAAAAACTGTACACACAAAATCAGTACAAATAAATAACAGTACAATAAATCAAAGCAGTGCTAACTTTTGTGTCTGTGTGTCTGTGTGCACGTGAATGTGTGTGTGTGTGTGTGTGTGTGTGTGTGTGTGTGTGTGTGTCACAGTCCTTGGTGTGTGTGTGTCACACAGTCCTTGGTGTGTGTGTGTGTGTGTCACACAGTCCTTGTTGTGTGTGTGTGTGTGTGTGTGTGTGTGTGTGTGTGTGTGTGTGTGTGTGTTTGCGCGTGTGTCACAGTCCTTGATGCACAGTCAGGGGGCAACGGGTTCATTTTAGAGGTGCAGCAGCCAAAACAGACTGGAGACTCTCTCTCACTCCATATTTGACGTTGAATCAGGGGGAAAAAAGACAAACATTACCTTCCTCCTGACAATTATGATAAGGCCTTGGTGGCGTGCAGCTCATGATATAATAAGAGAGACCTGTAGGTTTAATTGGCTTTGGATACAAATCTTTAGGCTAAATAATATCACACGATTTTACTCTTGTATGCTGTTTCCTTGGTGAGCCGGCTCCTGGTATAGGACGTTGGCTCCTAAACCGGTGCACTTAGAATAGAATAGAATAGAATAGAATAGAATAGAATAGAATAGAATAGAATAGAATAGAATAGAATTTTTTTAGAAATTTGGCACTACAGATCGCTCACAGTAAACAGTAAACATTTATAGTCACATAGCACAGGCTTTTCACAGCAGGCGCCAACTAATATTTATTTAGCGCAATTACAAGCTAGCAGTCTTCATCACAGCAGACGTCTTAATTCACAACTACAATAAACCAGAGATGGATAAAAACGAATGACCAGCCCACAAATGGCTCGACCCAGTGGCTCCAATTCTGCAGCCGAATATCAAACAGGCTTCATACATATTACACACAAGAAAAGCAGAAGCAGTCAACAAGATAAACAGTCAACAAGATAAACAGTCAACAAGATAAACTCGCGGCAGATATACAAGCTGACACTTCTCTCCAAAACATGCATCCAGTTTTAGGTCACGACAAGATCCATGAGCATGAATATTAAATGTCCACATGGGGAAATGAGGAGATATACCGCAACTAACACAACAACTGAAACCCCACAAGGGAGACTGAAGAGGCATGCTTGAGGCAGCCTGACCAAACTTAACTTTTCACAATGACACGACGCTCAATAACTTTTACGCACAATGGAGGTTATAATAAAATATTTAAAACATTTCCGAGCAAAGCACCCACATGTGCCGGTCTAAAACTTTACAGTAAGTGTTGCAATATAGCTGTTCACACAGGCTGCCGGTACCTCTGCCACCTGTTCGCCAGTGATAATGCTGCTGTCCCTGATAGTGTACAGGTTTGGTGTCCAAGTTTGGGAGCTCCGTCCTGGCAATGAGCTTCCCCGCCCCGACGCCGGGACCTTTCGCTTGGCGGCTGTGCAGCTGGCACACCACACTGTGGCGCGGTTAGCCAGGATGCTCTCAGTGGTGCTCCTGTAGCAGTTAAGCAGCAGTTTCTGTGGGAGCCGGGCCTGTTTCCGTTTCACGAGGAAGAAGAGTCTTTGTTGGGCCTTTTTAACTAAAGGTCAGAACTACCACTGACAAAAGGCGACTCCTGTTGTCTCCCGTCGCCTTTACTCCGGGGCCGACATATTTCACACTGCTCACCCCGCTCTGACTATCTCCAACAGCGATGAGCGGGCCTGTGTGAGATTAAATACCTCCACACCAGCAGGTGGCGGTAGTCTGTATCATCGAGGGGAAACGGAAGACCACATGATGTAAACGAGCCATTGCTACCGTTACACACTCTCACTCGGCGCAGACGGTAGCCTCTCTGAGAAGGCCTAGCACGTTGCGTTTGCAGCGGTCTGAGAAAGTGAAAGTAACAGTGTTGTTGCAAAGCCCTGGCTATTTGAGTTGTGCGAGGCTTCAGCCAATCAGAATGATCTCTTTTCCCGACATTGCCCGACCGCTCCACGTCGATTCGACTCACCCCGACAAATCCTCTGACGTTAGCTGACTTTCTGGACACACCACACACTCCCGACCCTAACCGATGTTCCAGGCGGCAGATAATGGGCGTGGTGTGTTCCCCCCTTAGTGTGAGGTGTTGGAGGTCCATCAGCGGTGTTTAACTTTTGACACATTGGGTCTCATTCCCAAACGAAGTTACGACAAAAAATGTAGTCTTAGCCAGATTTCGGCCCATTTAAGACATATTAGGGCTGGGAGTGGGAGTCCCCAAAAAAAGTGCTGAGGAGCACACTTAAATATGCTCTCAGCCACGATCAAATCTCATGATTGATTGACTAATAAAAAATTTCATTATAACTTGACAGACTGTGTTCTCATAGTGATTCCTTCACGTCAACGCTACAGGCCTCATTGGAATTAATTACTTAATCATAATTAAAATAAATATGACAATATTTGTACGATAAGAAATTACGCATTTGATGTCGGAAAATTAAATAATGGATTCATCTGATCACATGCAGGGCAGCTGCTTATTATCTGAACCAGCTATTTTGGACAAATGTATAATTACTTTAATTACTCAGATATTCAAACACAATTATGCAATTATTGTGAAATGATTGAAAATAATAATTATTTAATGCCTTCTGTGGAATTTGTATTTCTTATTGGTTACACATCTGTTTTAATGATTAATTATATACATTTGAAAGAATGCAGGTCAACATGCAATGTAACCCATTGATTGGTATACAATGGGACAGACCTTTGTTTGATTGATTGATTGATTGATTGAAAACTTTATTAACAGATTGCAGAATGGGTACAGTACAGTACAGCTCAATTACATAAGGGGATGCAGACCAGAGAAAGAATTTCGTCTTGTTTACATCAGGGTCCCCCATTTTCAATTCATCATAACATATATGACACACACGACACAGATAGACAGTACTGCTACATCTATACATTTATGACATACCAGATTTGCAAATACAGTACTGTTTGTGATACAAAAAGAGTCCAGAAAAGAGAGTACATTTGACGTAGAAACTGTTGGAGGAGGTTGGGTAGGAGGGGTGGGTGGGGGATAGATTTACACTGTACAAGCAAAACTGTACATTGGAATATTGACAAAACCATACTTGGTCATTTACTGTACATTGGAGGGGGTTGATATAGCTATAAACCTGCATTCCTTCGAATATATCATTAATCAATTAAACTTATATTGAAATACACTATATAGCCTATACACCAACACTGAAATGACAGTGGATAAATAAATAAGAACTAAACTAATCGGTGGAAATAGACTGCATTAATATTCCATAAAAAGTCTTGTGTGCGCCTACGAATGAACAGTAGCCTAGGCTTAATTATGGAATAATAAGCCATACTGCGTTCATTCATTACGGCAGCCGTAGGCTATATATATTATATTTCATTTATTCATTCATATACAGTACTGCGCGCGCGCGAGTGTGTGTGTGTGTGTGCGCGCATGCTGCGGCAGGTGTACCGCGAGCTGTATATGATGCCAATACATTAATCTAATCTAGTTTTGATGGCGCGCAAGCGTGATTACGAAACCTAGCCGCATTTCTCGGAGACGCTCTCTGATTGGCACTGACTGACGCTAGGTTTCGTAATCACGCGGCTCGCAAGACTCGCAAAGCACTTCCGCCATTCCATTTGCACACAGCTGCGTCACTAGTTGCCTTATAAGGAGCTCTGGAGGCGTTGTTTTGTATGCAAATTACCTGAACAGGAACGCGCTTTCGAGTTTAAGACAGAATGCCATTCTCCAAGCAGATATCAGATCATATAATTTGTGCGACCTTTTCAGCCATGATATTACCAGCACGTTCAGGACTCAGAGTGAACTTGTCATTGATTATGTCTCAGTGGTTCCAAGATAAGTCTTCCAGAATATATCTTTGAAAAATGTTCAGGAATGAGACCCATTGACTCTAAGGAACCTCAGGTTCTCCACACTTTCCACTGCTTCTCCATGTAGGAAAGGAGGGAAGTTTGTCCCACAATGGTGGAACGAACTTCCCACCACAATGGACAGCCAAAACCCGACCAATCTTTTGCCGTCGACTGAAGACACACTTCTTCAATCAATATCTGAAATGAAAAAAAAACAATGAAAAAAACAAACAAAAACCTTCTTACTGTCATGCACTCTTCCTAACATACACTCAACACTATAGCACTCAAGTCTTAACACTTTGATGAACATTGTTACTCAGCTGATTGTACCCTTCCTACTGACTTGTCGTACAAAACTTGTAAGTCGCTTCAGATAAAAGCGTCAGCTAAATGACAAAATGTAAATATAAATGTATGTGGAGGGAGAGGTGGACTCCTTTGTTTTAGAGGCATTAAGGACCAGGATGTTGTCCCTGCATCACCTGTGTAGGCTGTCTCCTCATTGTCTGAAATCAGCCCAACTATTGTGGTGTCATCTGCCAATCTGATTATGGAGTTGGAGGTGGATGGGGATGCAGTCATGGGTGAAGCGTGTGAAGACCATGGGGCTCAGCATGCAGCCCTGTGGTGTTCCTGTATTAAGGGTTAGGGTGGAAGAGGTGTGGTTGCCAATTATGACTTGCTGTGGTATTTTCTGTGAGGAAGTCCATGGTCCATGAACACAGCGAGGAACCAAGGCCTAGGTTGTTGAGTTTGCTGACCAGTTTGTGGAGGACGACGACAGTGTTAAATGCAGAGCTAAATTCCAAGAATAGCATCTTCACATAACTGTCTAGCTCATCTAAGTGTGTCAGCGATGTAGAGAGCTGTTATGATGGTGTGGAAAATTCCTTTCATAGGCCCTTTGTTAACACCTACCTCTCCCCATCCTGAACCTGTCTACTCCTTTTGTTAACACCTACCTCTCCCCATCCCGAACCCTAACACCCCCCTCCCCCCTTCTGGTACCCTCTCCTTCCAGTCATCCTTCCCCCGCCCCCTCCCTTCCTTTGTGTCAGATTAGGTTATACGGTTATAATGTCAAGGTCCTTGACTAACTTCTCCTGGCCAGATAACCTTGAGTCCTCTACCAAACTTCTAAACGAATTAGTATTCGATTGACCATGTTTTAGCAAATACATTTGTATCAACCAAGATGATTTGACCAAGCGCATTCTTAACCTCTCCGGTTTCCACGACAACGGCATCCTCTGTGGAGTGGATTTCCCATTATAGCAAACTGGTGCTCATTCATGCCAGGTCGGATCATGTGGAAAGCAGGAGTTTCATTCAGATACTTCACAGGTTATCTGGGCAGTAAGTGTTTATTTGTTCAGAAAGACACTGTATAATATTTTTTTTATCCACTTTTTCTCCTCTTTTTCAATTTTTCTCCCATCCCAATTTCGCTGTGCCAATTCTCCCCTCCCCTGTCTTGAACGTTGCTCGCATATGCCCCCCACTGGCCGGTTGTAGGGAGGATAGAAGCTTTGCATCACGTGTCCCCTCCGATACACGAGGAGGCAGCCTGTCACATCTTTTCCCCTGCCAGCGCGGACTCTCATTGGCGAGGTGTAATGTGTGGGAGGCTCACACTACCCCCGCCCGTCTCTGCTGTGCAGGCGTCCCCCAACCGACCTGTAGGAGTCGCTGTCCACAACGTCCAGATTACCACCCATCGACTTCCACCCGCTGACTCTGCCAATTGAGCCAGTATGACGGCCGGCCCAAGCCGGAGGCAACGCCGACAGCCGGATTCGAACCCGGTGTCTCTTGCGTTGGTGACGAGTGCAATGTCCGCTGCGCCACCCAGCCGCCAGAAACAATAATTTCTTGTGTTTTCCAAAAAGTTATTGGCATCTTGTGAGAGGGCTAGAAGGACACTAGCCTCACAAGCCGTAAGAAATCATGCAAGAGGAACCACTATAAGAACTACGGCTGTCAACGAGTATTCTATATTTGAATTAATAATTGAATTGTTAAAAAAAACATACATTAGATTGTAAAAATTTATATTCGAATTGTGATTATAAAAAATTAAAACAGCCCCGGCGGTCTCCCTCTCGACTTCTCACGTGTGTATGAACACGCTGCATGATCCATGTACATGGAATGGAAATGAGGCGCCTCGAGGAGTTGTTTTGGAACCAAACCTGTGTTGTAGCCCTAGTGCTTCTATTCAGATGTTTGTTACATTGTGTTTTATGAGCAAATAGACATGTACTGCCCAGATAAATACTGTAGCTTTAACATTCATACAAGCTTTATTTATACTTACTTTAGGTTTAGTGAAATGTGTATCTGGTGTCTTTAGACAAACTGCAGTGCTCGCACAGTGTAAGGGCTCAAGAAGGCCACTTATTTATTGCACCAGGAGTATAGTGACATTTCAAACTACTGCTTTTCTTCAGACGTCAAACATGGAGTCTGAAGAAAAGCAGTACTGTAGCTCAAAGCATCTACTCGGGGGCAATAAGCCGCTGTGAGCCGTTCACTTGCTCACTTTTGGCTCAGCGCCTGTCAATTTTGGTTCGGCTGTGTGTGCATACATACTCCTGCTTGTGTCTGGTGATTCTCCCGTAACATCTTTGAGATGCTTTGAAATGCAAGGGTGGCACCCACATTTCCACCTATACTGGTACATGCTCCAGACTCGGGGTGGGCATCAATTTCCGAATAGCTTATGCGAATATTGTTTTGTACGGAAGCCCTAACTAAGGGGCCATACATTCATACATTTTATTTACTCCGTTTTCCCGTGATAACGAGTTCATTTAATTCGTTTTCCCGTGATAACGGGATTAATTTATTTCGTTATCTCGAGATAACAAAGAGTTCTCCTCGTGATAACGGGATAATTTTCTCTCGAGATCTCGAGAAAACAAAACGATAGTCTAGTCTAGTATATTAAATCACTGCAGGAAACATCATTCAGTGTAGCAATGTCAGAGGGGAGCAGGAGGATATTGATCACCGCGTCACATATCTCTTCAATCAAGGCCTGACACAGGCTGAATAGCTTTATGCCTTGCTGTTACAGATAATATCCACATTAGTGTGCGTCATCTAAGAAGGCGGTTAGCAGGGCTTCAGCTTTACCGCGGCACAATCCAACCCCCCCCCCCCCCCCCCCCCTCCAAATGTACAGTTTCCTCCCCCTCGTATGTATATATTTTCTGTTAGGACAGGTTAACGTGGTTTCTGTTAGGATACGTTAACGCGAAAGCTCAGACATTTCAAGCATCAACAATGTAACTTTCTGAATTTATATTTTTGTTCCTGAAAATAACATTAGCCTGCTGCAACTCAAAAATATCTAGCTGTTAGAAATGACAGCAACCAGCTAACTCGCTTGTTTGATTATCCCGTGTTTGCTATTAAGGGGGGGGGGGGGGTTACGATTAGTATTCAAATAGTCCCCCGACCGTATTCACATTTTGCTCTTATGTCATGCTCAAGTTGGGATTCCTAAAATAGCCACTGTGTGAATATGGTCAATTGTGATAAGCACTTAACTTATTTAATCAGCAGAGATAACACAAGAATTAAAAACGTAGCACTAATTAACATTTTCAACTCTCACGTTCCAGGATATTACTTCATAAAACTAAGAGCCGTCGGAATCCTCATTTCATTCTGCAATAGACGGAACACTCACAAAACAAACAAGCTTGCCTCTCTCGTGCGCTCCGGCGATATAAAAACAATTGTCCGGGGAGATAATTGGCTGAAAATGATTTCTTCCTAATCAGTCCCCCCTGGCAGGGACGCAGGAGTGACAGAACAGCACGGAGCCCCCCCTCCCCCCCCCTGTGGAGGCCTTTCATATTGTATTACAGTGAGCCTCGTTAACCAGGTTTACTTCTGTTGGGTAAAGTCCACGTTTAACTAAGCAAATGTATTCATTGCCACCATAGCACACCTGTCGCACTGACGCAAGAGAGACACGCTCCCCAACAACTGCTTGAATTAGGGATGGGACAGGACACTATGTTGTTAATTTGCATGCATTAGTAAGCCGGCATTTCCCCTCGCTTGCATACACGATGCACATTAGTGCTGTGTCTGTGATCACCAAAAAACATTTCCAAAGTCTGGCGGCTACGTGGCGTAGTGGGCAAGGCGCTCGCCACGAATGCAGAGACGCTGGGCTCGCCTGTTCGAGCCCAGCGCTCCACATTGCTTTCAGTTTAGCTGGTCGTTCATACTAATACACATTGGCCGTATTAGGGGGTGGGAAACTGATGGGTGGGGATCGGGCGTTGTGGACAGCGACTCCTACAGGTCGGTTGGTGCGCCTGCGCAGTAGAATCAGGAAGTGTCGGGGGGCAGCGTGAGCCTCCCACGCGTTACTCCTCGCCACTGAGAGATCGAGCTGCGCAGGTGAAAAGATGCGACTGCTGTTACCTCAAGTACCGGAGGGGACTTGTGCTATTGTATGACTTAGTCCACATTGCAGCCGGCTTGTGGGAGGCAAGAAACAGCGTTCGTGACAGGGGAGGGTCGAATTGGATGATATGAAATTGGGATGGGAGAAAATATAGAAAATGGGAGAAAAGTGGATACAAAAAAAAAAAACATTTCCAAAGTCTGCGAGGGTGAGCTTTTTCACAGTAGTCATGGGCTCTCTATGACGATCCATTCTGGGATGAGTATAAAAAACCTTGCTGGATGATAATTCCGGATTATAAAATGTGTGTGTTAACGGGTCACATGTGTTTGACCCTCGCAGAGATGTGTGTGGTGTGCGTTTTTAGTACTTAACAACACTGGGGACACTAGTGTTTATACCCTGGACGTCGAGTCTCTAAAAGCTGGACTTGGTCTCGTACAAAGACGAAGTGAAGTCAGTAAACTAGGCTTTTAGTTGTGTTTTACCATGATGTGTTCCTGTACAGGACTCATCTCACACCACCTAGCTTCATGTCGCCCTGTGTACAATTCACC
>NC_140178.1:15871806-15884306 GCF_963971535.1 Notolepis coatsorum
AACTGACCCGCATTATTAATAATAATGATGATGGACGTAAACATGACGTGCCCAGTGGTGGAAAGTAACTAAGTATTCTTACTCAAGTACTGTACTTAAGTACAATTTTGAGCTACTTTACGTGAGTTACATTTTAGCGAACTTTATACTTTTTACTCCACTACATTTATCTGAACCCATCAGTTACTAGTTACTTTGAAGAAAAAGATTTAGCATAGAAAACATGGCAAAAATATATGAAGATTATGTGAAGCTTCAAGAGGACGTAATCAGGGCAGCATGTACCACTTTAACATTAACCTTTAGACGGCAGTGGATGGAGGTTTGAACGCTCCCAAGCACTGGGATACACAAACGTCATGTATAATGCATACTTTTACTTTAGATACTTAAGTACATTCAATTGCAAATACTTCTCTACTTTTACTTAAGTAGAATTTGAATGGAGGACTTTTACTTTGACTAGAGTACTATATCTGGGTATTTCTACTTTTACTTAAATAAAGGAACTGTGTACTTCTTCCACCACTGGAGGTGACACTGAAGTCACGATTTATGGTTTCATTTATGAGCTGCATGCAGTGTCTGAATCAGGACATCAGAATTGAAAAGATCAGATTCCATGTGATTTGTGCGGTTTACACTGCCGTGAAAAAAAAAAAAATCAGAGTCACATATGAGCAAAAACAAATCTGATTGCCTGCAGTGAGAACATAGCCATATTGAGGCCTGCAGAGTGTTCTTATATATCGAGGTCAAGCGCTTAAAACTCATACAAGTGCTTAAAATATTCATATGAGGTCATGTGACTCGACTCGCGCCGGTCGCATGATGGAAACGTGATGGACACGTGATGGACACGCCCACTCTGTCATCGGGTGAATTCTGCGAAAACAATGACCTGCTGTATTCTCACATTAGGGCTTAGGGCTCGGGGGCTGGGAGGGTAAACTCTGGTCTGAATAATTAGAACATGTGTGTGTCTCACGGTCCCAGTATTTAAAATACATGGCGATGGTGTCGTGGTCACACGCGACGATTCAACTGATTCAAATAAACACATTAGAAAAGAATAATCAATTGAAAATGACTGCATCGATGCTTCAAAACATTTCATTGGTGGCAGTTAGATTGTTCCGAATGGTCTCATCTGATGGAGGAAGGATCATTTCATTTAGAAGTAGGGCTGACCTTCGAAGCTTTTTTTGGCAATCGAAGCTTCGGGGCCGAGCTTCGATTTTAATTCGAAGCTTAAAAAAAAATCTTTTTTTTATTAATTATATTTTTTAATCTTATGTTGTGGGACTTGTACAGCACTTTGGTAAACTTTGTTGTTTTTAAATGTGCTCTATAAATAAAGTGGATTGGATTAATTAATTAAGTAGCCCCTTTCGTGACTCTGATGCAGCCAACAAGGTTTCACTCGGCTGCGCTGCCTGGGTGCAGTGGGGCTGCTCTCACAGCCAACGACATGGCATTACATAATTATGTTGCAACCTTCGTCTATCAAGCAAACAATTATATTATATTTAATTTATAATTTATAATTATATCATACAATTAAATTAGCCAACTTGGTAACACATTAGTCATAGCAGCATAGGCATAGCCTTATTAATGTTTTGTGTGGCGTCGCCGTCATGTACAACGATACTTACGTTTTTTAGGTGATTTGACAAAGTTGTTGTAGAGTTGTGATATGCCATTTTCTTCTGGCATATCTGGCACTCGGCTTTTTGGGCATTGTCTTTGCATATTTTAAAGTGTAACCACACGTCTGATGACTTCTTCGTCGACATGTCTGCTGCACATGTCCTTGTTGTTTTCAACACAGATAATCTCCACCTGTTTGTTGTAGAGAGGTGGAGTCGAGGCGCCGCTTACTTTCGTTTCATTGGAATGGAGGCGCAAGATTTTGGAGGCAAAAAAAAGTTTATTTTTTAATTTATTTTTGTACTTCGATTTTTTTAATGTTCGAAGCTTGTGCCATCAAACGAAGCTTCGAAGCTTTGAAGTATTTAAGACAGCCCTATTTAGAAGCAGACCCACTGTCGTAGTCTTTGTGTGATTATTAAGACCCAAAATGATAGATCTTCCAGGCAGCTTTTCTCATATATTGCAATTGAATTTGCAATGTTTTCTGTGTTCTATTTTGAGAAAATTGTGACCAATTTTTTTCAAGGCTATATATTTTTAGGATGACCTCATATCAATAACTACATGTGCCTACTGTAACCCCCCCATTCACACACACACACACACACACACACACACACACACACACACACACACACACACACACACACACACGCACACACACACACACACACACACACACACACACACACACACACACACACACACACACACACACACACACACACACACACACACACACACACACACACACACACACACACACACTCACTCTAGCTCACTCTGGGGGGGGGGGGGGGGGGGGGGTTCACTCTGGTTCACTCTGGTTCACTCTGGTTCACTCTGGCTCACTCTGGTTCACTCTGGTTCACTCTAGCTAACTCTAGCTCACTCTGGCTCACTCTGGCTCACTCTGGCTCACTCTGGCTCATTCTGGTTCACTCTGGTTCACTCTGGCTCACGCTGGTTCACTCTGGCTCACTCTGGCTCATTCTGGTTCACTCTGGCTCACTCTGGCTCACTCTGGCTCACTCTGGCTCATTCTGGTTCACTCTGGCTCACTCTGGCTCACTCTGGCTCACTCTGGCTCACTCTAGCTCACTCTGGCTCACTCTGGCTCACTCTGGCTCACTCTGGCTCACTCTGGCTCACTCTGGTTCACTCTAGCTCACTCTGGCTCACTCTGGCTCACTCTGGTTCACTCTAGCCCACTCTGGCTCACTCTGGCTCACTCTAGCCCACTCTGGCTCACTCTGGTTCACTCTGGTTCACTCTAGCTCACTCTGGTTCACTCTAGCTCACTCTGGTTCACTCTAGCTCACTCTGGTTCACTCTGGTTCACTCTGGCTCACTCTGGTTCACTCTGGCTCACTCTGGCTCACTCTAGCTCACTCTGGTTCACTACCACCAGCGTCTTCCAGCCGTTCCCTGTGATCGACTCTGTTGTAGCCTAGTGCTTCCAGTCCTCGTGACGCGTCTCCTGGTTGAAAAGTGACAAACGCAGATGATTGTCGCGTGTTGCACAGCGGTGTGAGGTGGCCAAACTGGCCCTGAGAACCAGAACCAGAACCTCGGACAGTTACAGGGACACAGAACATTGCGTCTCCGGCTCCTCCCGGAAGCGTGTCGAAGTGTCCTTGTGCAAAGACACTTAACTTCTCCTGATGAGCAGGTTGGCGCCTTTCATGGTCGCCTCCGCCATCGGTGTGTGAATGTGTGAATAAGAGGCATAAATTGTAAAGCGATTTGGATAAAAACGCCATTTACCATTTATAAATAACCTGTTGCAAATATTGCAGGGTTTGGTGGAATTTGCCTTCATTCTTACGACTGCAAAATTGTTAAATCCTGGAGGGACTCTGATTTAAAAAATGCTCTAAAAGGATTCTGTTAAAGTGCACGATTTAGCTCGATTTCAGTGTGCATTCAGGGGGAAAATCAAATCAAAAAAACGTTTCAGTTCAGGATAAAATGAAGTTAAATCATACAGAATAATTGATCAAATTAATAGTAAAGGATAAACACATTCAACAAGTCAGTATGTTTTCAATTCCTCAAGCTGCTCTTCAACTTGTTTATAAGCCAGTAGCTACAGTACAGTTACTGTACAAGCTCTCACTGTGGCTCCTGTGCCAAGAGGTCTGTGAGGGGACACTGCTTCCCCTGCAGCCCCGCGTGACCTGGAACACCATGGGAGGCTCTTTCTATTGCTGCCTGAGGAAGAATGTTTGCTCAAAACATGTTCCTACAATTAATTATAAATATCAGGGGTGTAACGGTACACAGAAGCCACGGTTCGGTACGTACCTCGGTTTTGGGGTCACGGTTCGGTACCAGTTCGGTACAACAGGGAAAAAAGCAACAAAAGTCTGAAATGTATAAGGCTATAGGTTTATTTTGAACAGACAACAGTACAAGTTATACCAGTGGCGGCTGATGAAAATTATTCTAGGTGGGGCGGAACTATGTGTTGGGGATAAGGGTTCCGCACGGACAATATTGTTGGTTGCTTTCCTGTCTGCAAATCAGTTCCAGTTAGCTAGCATTAGCAAGCAGACAGTTTTGACATTGTATTGACAGTCAAACCTTAGCACTTTGAGATTTGGTTCCAAATGTAAAGTGCACTACAAATTAAATGTATTATTATTATTATTATTATGTTGAATAAACGTTAATAAACAAACTATTTTACATAAGAATATATCCATGAAATTCGGATTTCAGATGGAGCAAATAGCTAACGTTAGCTCAGTTGTTAAGCCATTTATCTATCTATAAGATAACAAGTGATGAACTATTTAACTCAAATGTTGAAGCATACTGAAGCATATTTGTTTGCTTGCTTACCTTCGACTCACACAGCCTTGTTGTTGATGTTGTCCGACTCCAACTTGTCCACAAGCCTTAAATCCACGTAAAGCTGTGTCGCGGCTTGAACTTTCCATAAACGTGTCCATATAAACCCATTTTGTTAGATCCAAGTCCAACACTGTCTGAATTTACAGTATCTTGTGATTATTATCAATTTCCGACGACGATGACGACAACAAGTTACAACAACCTGTTAGGAGTGGGGGTAGTGAGGAAAGGAGAGAGAACCCAATAATGCGGACAATGATGATGAGAGAGGCAGAGACGGCAGGATTCATGTAGATAATGACTTTACTTTAGTTCACTTAACACTACACGAAAATAGGACATAAACGGCGCAGCCGTGCTGGCACGATAAACAATGAACTTGAGAACAAACAAAAAGAACATAAACGGCGCAGCCGTGCTGGCCCTAGAGAACAACGAACTTGAGAACGCGTAAAACAAACAGGCAACATCAAAACACTAACACTTACTTAGAATGAAACAAAGGGCAACAACGACGTGGACAGGAAACGGGGAAACTGAAGGTATGACGCCACAACGAGGAGAGGAAGACACACACATATATACCAGACTAATTATGATTGGCAACAGCTGGCCAGGCCAGTCTAAAACACAAACAATTAACCAACTAGACACATAAGCATAATTACAAACACAACCAGACAGGGGAAACATCACACCAGGGAAGGGAATGTCAACAACAACAACACACATAGAATTACATTACTCAAACTATTAATTACATTAATTACATTTATCAGAATAGGCAAAATGGCCGCCTGCACCATATGATGGTGCCCACTAGATGGCGGCATGAGACCACCGAAAGGAGGAAGAGAATGTCCAATGTTCCCTTTCTTATCCCAGGCCCACCAGGGCATGGGGTCGTTACAGTACCCCCCCCCAACCCGAACGGGCGGAACTGTATTTACAGTATCTTGTGATTATTATCAATTTCCGACGACGATGACGACAACAAGTTACAACAACCATAGACCTATGACAACAACTAGTAGCCGAACGAAGTGTATGGGATTTTCCTGGTGGACGTGCCACGCTCAGCCAATAGAGTGAATAGAATAGACAATTCGACAATGACTCTACTTCAGGCGCTAGAGAGCGCCAACAGGCATCATATTTGAAGACGCTGATTGTATTAAATTTAGTTGCTAGGTTAATTTATTTATTTTTCAATTGGCTGAGTTGCGCACTGATGCTGCCGCTCATTTCTAGCGCCTGAGAAGAGAGAGGGGGCCAGGGGGGATGAATAGGATGCACAAACAATGATTTATATTTGATATATTACACGTTATAGCGTGTTTTAAACACAAACATACTTAAAATAAGTAATTATTGTTTATTTGAATTAAAATATATATTTTTAGGGGTCGAAATCTAAAATCCAAAACCACTATTTCTTCTTTCTTCTTCTATCTACACCAGGGGTGCTGCACCCTAGCACCCTCTATGTACCAGCCGCCACTGAGTTATACTTAGTTCCACCTTGGCTTGTAACGGTATTCTGGGATACCGGTGTTACTGTGTGTTCAGGCTCCACAGAGTAAATGATTTGCCCACGGACCCGGTGTACGCTTTTTAAGTTTCACTTTCACTTCAAGAGTAGATTTAACTTCACGTGAAGCAGAGGAAGAAGACTCTAGAGACGACATGTGAACACTGGCAGAGGATTTATCAATATTTCAGATCTAAACACCAGCAGCTCGACTGGAGAGGAGCTCAGAGGACCAGTCCAGACCAGCAGATGTATGTTTCAGCTATGAGGTAATGTCATAGAATGTTGGTGTGTGTGTCTCCAGCGGTTAACATTATTATCTGAATTTGGCAATACAGCTTAATATTCAACAGATATATATATATATATATATATATATATATATATATATATATATATATATATCCACATCTGTCTGTACATACCAGCATATAATCCTTTTTTACATGTCTGTAGATAGTGATACGATACATATATCATATCCCTTACCTACTGGCCAGCATGACTTACTACCATAGTGTCTGTATCACTGTACATATTAATACTACAACTCTGTACATACATCTGATTATGTACATATATCTGATTAGATACTATCTATATCTGTACATATCCCTTACCTACTCTTACTAGTTACGCTGCTGGCCAGTATGACTTACTACCACAGTGTCTTTATACCTGTATCAATGTACATATTAATACTACATCTCTGTACATACATCTGATTAGCACTATTACTCAGTAGTACTCATTTATATATTTTATACCCAGTTTAATCACCTGTACATTGTTTATTATTATTACACTTTAATGTTACGTTTCACTCTGGTTGGATGCCAAATCTGTTTTCGTTGTACTGTACTGTATAATGACAATGATACATTTGAATCTAATCTAATCTCATCTAAATGAAGGAGGGATATGCAGAAAAAAAAGTTTAAAATTACCTATTTCAATCCCCGCCCTCTTCTCTTGATCCTCCAATCGTAACTGGTGCTTCTCTCAGACATCTTGTGGGTAAAACCAGATAATATCCAGTTGTAAACATCTGGTTCATTGTCTCTGTGTGAGGCCAGTAATACTTGGCACCGCGACGTGAGATAAAGAAGGAATGAATTCCGTTCATGAATAAAAGGAGATGATATGAACTTAAAATGATTAAGTTCAGGAAACAAACCTGATTTGTATATTTATAGATGACTTTTATAGATTTATCGCCAGCTGGTTGTGCAGAAATTAAATATTTAAGGGAAGCAGGGAGTTTGACTGCAGGCTTGAAGAAGCGTTTAGTATATCACACTGTACATAACACACCCTACATGGAAGTGGATGAGGTCAGCGTGAGGTGAGAGAGAGAGTCTATGTGTGGGAGAGAGAGGAAGAGAGATGATGCTGCTACTTATCTGACTGTTTGTTTCCTGTCTATCAGCCTTGTGAACAGGATGAGAGCAAGAGAGAGATACATACCCCACACACACACACACACGTATATTGTACACACACACACACACACAAACACACACACACACACACACACACACACACACACACACACACACACACACACACACACACACACGCACACGCACACTGTGGACGCGGGCAAATACTGCGGCATGGTCATGCTAGACCTACAAAAGGCCTTCGACACTGTCAATCACACCATTCTGATTGACAAGCTAAAAGCAATTGGTTTTGATAGTTTATCAGTGAGCTGGATACAATCCTACCTGGAGGGGAGAGAACAGATGGTGGAGGTAAACGGTACCCTACCCCCCCCCCCCCCTCCCAGTGAGCTGTGGTGTTCCACAAGGAAGCATACTAGTACCACTACTGTTCCTAATTTATGCAAATGACATGTCGTCAGCTTGTGACTGCAACTTGTTCCTGTTTGCGGACGACTCAGCCCTGCTGGTCTCTGACAAGAACAAGTTACAGGTTGAAAAAACCCTCAGCTCGGAACTAGGCAGAATCTGCATATGGCTCGCCGACAACAAACTATCATTACACATGGGCAAAACAGAGTCCATTCTCTTTGGTTCAAATAACAAACTCAGCAAGACCGACGGCTTCTCAGTTACAGTGGGTGACAATATTGTCACAAGGAAAGATGAAATTACCTACCTGGGTTCCATCCTAGAGGCTAATCTTTCCTGTGACAAAATGGCATCCAATGTAATAAAAAAAGTCAACCAACGATCTCCTCTCTGGTAAACAAGAATACGCTGAAGACTCTGGCAGGAGCACTCATTCAAGGGTACTACGACTATGCTTGCACCTCATGGTACCAAAGCACCTCAAAGGCGCTAAAAACAAAATTACAAACATCTCAAAACAAACTAGTCAGACTACTGCTTGACCTGACTCCTAGAACCCACCTCACCCCTGCACACTTTGCCAACCTAGGATGGCTTAGAGTAGACGACAGAGTACAGCAACTTGCAATGGGCCTGGTCTACAAGATACACTACACGACCAAGGTACCCATGTACATGTCAAAATACTTCCCAAAGGTCAGTGAATACCACGATCACAACACCAGAGGGAGCTCCACAAATCATGTAAAACCCAGATTTGGCTCAAACAAGGGACTAAACACGTTTCGCAATTATGCCACATCAATGTGGAACACCCTACCCACAGCTGTAAAGGAATGTGAATCACTACCCACCTTCAAGAACACTCTCAAAGAACACCTACGGGAGACTGCAATTAGAAACTGGCCCCTACAAATGTCCTAACCCAGTTGTACAATAAAGACCAAGCATGGCTTTGTCAGTATTCCAATGTACAGTGCCCCCCCTCCCCTACCCAACCCCCCCCCCCCACCTCCAATGTACAGCCCCACCCAACCCCACCCCACCTACCCAACCTCCTCCAATGTACAGTTTCTATGTCAAATGTATGTCAGTATTCCAATGTACAGTGTCCCTCCCCCTACCCAACCCCCCCCCCCCCCCACCTCCAATGTACAGCCCCACCCCACCTACCCAACCTCCTCCAATGCACAGTTTCTATGTCAAATGTATATACACTCTTTTTCTGGATTTTTTTAGTATCACAAACAGTACTGTATTTGCAAATCTGGTATGTCATAAATGTATAGATAGCAGTACTGTCTATCTGTATGTCGTGTGTGTCATATGATGAATTGAAAATGGGGGACCCTGATGGAAACAAGACGAAAGTCTTTCTCAGGTCTGCATCCTCTTAACAATTGTATGTATTGAGCTGTACTGTACTGTACCCTTTCTGCAATCTGTTAATACACTTTTCAATCAATCAATCAATCAAAACACACACACACACACACATACTGTACACACACACACATACAGTACACATACACACACATATACACACACTACACACACACACACACACACACACACACACACACACACACACACACACACACACACACACACTCACACACATATATACCGTACACACGCACACAGTACACACACACATATTGTACACACACACATACAGTACATACACACACATATATACCGTACACACACACACACACATAGTGTACACACATATAGTAACAAACAGTACACACACATACACACATGCACAGACAGACAGGAACTGAAACCGACAAAAACACACACACACACACACACACACATACACACACACACACACACACACACACACACACACACACACACACACACATACACACACACACACACACACACACACACACACACACACACACACACACACACACACACACACACACACACACACACACACACACACACACACACACACACACACACACACACACACACACACACACACACACACACACACACACACCCTGTTTTATTTTGTATTGGTATTGAGAGGTATTGGGGTATGAGGGGGTGTAACGCCCTGAGGGAAAGAGAGAGGCTTTTGGGATTTTTTTATTTTAAAAGTCTGTACCCTAATGGGATGACTGAGGAGTGAATGCATTTTTATAATCTTTATAGTTTGTGCTTTTAGAGTTTTGTTTTTATGTTTTATATAGATATTTTACTGGCTGATGCCTCTGTCATGGACATTTCATAGGTAAATCTAGGAATGTAACCTGTTTTCTGATTGGTCTGTTGTCAAGTCAAGTCAAGAGTCAAGAGTTTTATTTGTCACGGCATACAAGCATACAGTGAAATGCGGGGGGTCATGCCCGCAGCGATGTGCAACACAAGTTGGAGTTGGAGCTGAACTTGGCCATGCACAGTCATGTGTGTATAGTGAATACAGCAGGGGGCTCAGAACACAGCACTGGGGGGACCCGATACTCAGGGTGATGGTGTTGGAGGTCTGACCCCCCACCCTGACCGCCTGGGGCCTTTCACTCAGAAAGTCCAGTATCCAGGCGCTCAGAGCGGAGCGCAGACCCAGCTCGATCAGCTTGTCCACCAGTCTGGTGGGGACTATGGTGTTGAACGCTGAGCTATAGTCAATGAACAACAGTCTCACATAGCCCCCCTTCTGGCTGTCTAGGTGAGAGAGGGGGCTGTGCAGTACTTGGGAGACCGCATCGTCAGTGGACCTGTTTGGCCTGTATGCAAATTGCATAGGATCCATATCACTGGGGAGGGAGGCACAAATGTAATCCTTAACCAGCCTCTCAAAACACTTCATGACCCAGAGGTGAGTGCCACCGGTCTGTAGTCATTAAGACCTGTTGGGGAGGGTTTCTTTGGTACCGGTATTATAGTAGACACCTTGAAACAGGCAGGGACCACGGACTCCGCCAGGGATAGATTAAATATGGTGGTGAACACAGGGGCTAGCTGGTTAGCACAGGACTTAAGTATACGTCCTGTTATCCCATCTGGGCCAGCTGCCTTTCTGGTGTTAACCCACATAAATGTTCTTCTCACACTGTGTTCCGTCAATGAGAGAGTGCCCCCGCCCCC
This sequence comes from Notolepis coatsorum, assembly GCF_963971535.1. Lineage (NCBI taxonomy): Eukaryota > Metazoa > Chordata > Actinopteri > Aulopiformes > Paralepididae > Notolepis > Notolepis coatsorum. Next base: position 15,882,778 of record NC_140178.1, read on the forward strand.
CCGCAGATGCCCCCCTCCCTCCACGACAGCCGGTGCGTCAGTGACGTCGCTAGCCGGTGAGCTAGCGTCGCTACTGTCTGCGCCAAACCGAGCGTAAAAGGAGTTGAGCTGGTCCGTGAGAGAGGCGTCGGCATTCTCCATTGAGGGGGCGTTGACTTTGTAGTCAGTTATCGTCCGCAGTCCTCACCATAAGCCTCTTGTGTCGTTCTGGGCCATTTGTGCCTCCATCTTATCAGCATACGTCCTCTTAGCAAGTTTAACAGCCTTGCGCAGGGTATAGACTGTCGCCTTATACTCCTCCATGTTTCCTGTTGCTCTGCCCAGGTTATAAGCAGTGGTGCGGGTTTTCAGAGCTGCTCGGATAGTACTGTCAACCCACGGTTTCTGGTTCGGGAACACCCTCACTTTTTTCGTGGGGACAATACTATCAGCAAGTGTTGTTATAAAACTAACAACCACCTCAGCGAACTCGCTGACGTCACGGGCGCTTCCCTGGAACATTTGCCAGTCGACGTCCTCGAGTGCATCCTGTAGCATGGCCTCTGATCAGGGACCGAAACTAAAGCCCGCCGCCCGCCAGGGGCGCTCAGTTTTTACCTTTGGCGCTTGACACTTAGAGGGCTGCCCGCCGTGTGGCGTGTAGACGTGTAGTTCATAACGATACTCTTATTTTGATTGTGCGAGTACAGATTATAGCCTCTCTCGTCTTTTTTTTTCTCCGCCGCGAGATCGTTAAAAAACTACAAGTCCCACATTGCACTCAAGTCAACGGTCCAATCACAGTAGAGTGACGTGACTGGTTTCATGAGAAAGAAAGCAAATGACCAATCGGAAGCTCTCATTTGGCTTGTTTACTTCCTGAAACGCCACCATTGCGATATGCGGGCAGTCTGCTCTTAGTCTAGATCGGACCTCCATGAGCTACCGTTACTGTTTAAACAATGACCCAGTCAACTATTCACTTTTAGTTTAATACATGACGAGGCATTGTCTAACGGTATCTAGCTGGCTAGCTACTGATAGCTGCTGATATCAACAAATGCTCCAGCAATAGTCGACTCGAGTGCATAATACCTCCGTTCCCTCGTTAGCTAGCTCACGTTAGCTAGCTCGCGTTAGATCTCTGTCCCAGTAAACTAAATTGTCTTAACGTTATCTACCGGGCTAGCAGTAGCTACAGATAGCTCCTGATATCAATGTCTTATAACATTGATTGAATGCGTATTCTAGCTGAGGGCTTTATGAATGTGATTTGACAAAAGAACCGTAACGTTATAAATAGGGTCCAGCTGCATCGCCGGAGAATCCTTGCATGCTGAATGTAGGGTCTAGCTGAATATAGGGTCTAGCTGCAGGGCCGGAGAATCCTTGCTGGAGCTGGAGGCTACTCAAGTATACACACAGACAGTGGAGCTGTTTGCAGATAGCAAGCATTTTGACTTATTGCGTGGTGGCGATGTCTCGCAGATAATACAACTACAAGTATGATTATATAATATATATTTTATTTAAATTTCTTTTTTTATATA
>NC_140178.1:15889306-15919398 GCF_963971535.1 Notolepis coatsorum
TCAAAATCATGATGATCAAGAGGCAGACAGTCGGAATGGAATATCTTTCACTTTCAGATGGCCGACAGGAATGTGTCTGTTGTTTGACGTGAAAAGCTGAAAGCATTTCAGAGGAGAGAGGCAGCTGTGCAACCACTTCCTGGCTCTCCTGGCCAAAACCATAACTATAATCAGATTTGGACCCGAGCCGATCCCATCGAATGCTAAAAGCTTTACCTTCCTGGTCCCCGTGGATCCAGATCCAGACAATGTTTTGATTTTGATGATGAATCTGTTTGACATGGAAGTGTTGTCGCTTCCCAGTTGTTGGAACACATTGTTTCTGATCCGGTGGAGGAGGGAAGAGTCATTACTTCTGCAGATTGAAACTCTGGGGAGCAAAACAACACAACCAAAGTAACGCTTCTTGAATCTGAAATTACCTTGTGCCTTTTAAAGAGCTGTTGTTGTGTGTGCATTTGCATGCAAAATGGCTATGTAGGCCTACAGTTCCAACTAAAAAAAAAAGTTGGTGTGTTGTGTTGTAACACTACTCCCAGGCCGTGTGCGACCCAGAGCGTTGAAAGGCTCCAAGATTGATTGGAATCCATATTTTCAATTTCAAGGAAACATGACCTTTGGCCAAAGCTCTGCCGAATAGGCTACAGGCGAGGTACAATCACGTCAGACACACAAAAACATGTGCTTTCAAAGTCCTTTGCAATCAGCATTCTTGCCCCGTTTGGGTGAGTATTGTATCTCTGCACAGCTGCCCAGTAAGGGCCAGAACCGGCCTTGTTGACGTACTCTCTTGATACAGAGAACTTTGCAGAGGCCTTGATGAGAACGCATCATCCATTCCTTCCATAGTTTCTTGGCTATTCAGGGCTGCGTTATCAGCATAATGATTTAGCACCTTTGGGTATCAATCATCAATTATTTTATCACATATATGTGTAACGGTATAGTGACATCATCACCTTAAACTTCGACGGGTCGACAGCACAGACCGCTATACCAAGAGGTGAACTCACTGCTTTGCAACGTGTCTTTTAAGGGTGAGAGTGAGTTTAACCCATAGCACCGCTACTCGCCACAGTCACTCACTTCACAACATCTGAAGTCCATCACGACTGCGCCTTACACTCACACTCACGTTACACTCACCCCCCTTAAACTCACTCCACTCCACCCAAGGCATCCTGGTCATTCGGCACCAATGTAATGGTAGTGACATCGTCACCTCAAACTTCAATGCCCCGAGGGAGTTTCGAACCCGGATCACTATGAATTGAAAATGGGGGACCCTGATGTAAACAAGATAAACGTCTTTCTCTGGTCTGCATCCCCTTAACAATTGTGTGTATTGAGCCGTACTGTATTGTACCCATTCTGCAATCTCAATCTGTTAAATAAAGTTTTCATTCATTCATTCATTCATCTCCCACGCCGCGGGCAACAGCACAGACCGCTATACCAAGAGGTGAATTCACTGCTTTGAAACGTGTCTATGTGTCTTTTAAGGGTGAGAGTGAGTTTAATCCTTAAAAATCGTGTTTTTATTTTAATTTTAAATTTTTTGGTGGCAGCATCCCCATTGTCTGTGCTGAATGTTTGTTAGTGTTTGATATTTTTTGTTGGTTTTTAGTACTTTTAAACATCCATTTTTAGTAAGTAGTATAGTTTTCATTTGATCCTATAATTTTTTCATTCACCGATTTGTGGACTTTTTTTTTGTGTCCTGAAAGGCGCCTTATAAATAAAATGCATTATTATTATTATTATTATTATTATTATTATTATTATTATTATTATTATTATTATTATTATTATTATTATTATTATTATGATTATTATTATTATTATTATTATTATTATGATTATGATTATGATTATGATTATGATTATGATTATTATTATTATTATTATTATTATTATTATTATTATTATTATTATTATTATTATTATTATTATTATTATTATTATTATTATTATTATTATTATTATTATTATTATTATTATTATTATTATTATTATTATTATTATTATTATTATTATTATTATTATTATTATTATTATTATTATTATTATTATTATTATTATTATTATTATTATTATTATTATTATTATTATTATTATTATTATTATTATTATTATTATTATTATCATCCAGGAGGGAAAAGACACTTTGGATAGTAGGGACTGCATCTCTGCCTGTCCTGGCCAGGAAACACTTTGCAACTGTGATCTCCTCTGGCAGTAGTTGGATATTGTAATGTGTGGCGAGGGGTTGCAGCAATTCCACTGAGAGAAACTGGTCTGAGGCTGGATAACATGCCTGTATGCCTCTCATAAATTGTTCTCCAACTCATGAGAACCTGCTCTCAAGCTCTTGCAGCATTCTGTCGAGGACTGGATAGAACAGTCTCTGTCTCAGCTGATCTCCTGAGCTGAGGTCTGAGCTTGTGCCACAAGATGACTCAACTACATACTCGTCCAACCCGGAAAGGGTTATTAATATTTGGTTATATGTGTGGCTTTCTGGAAAACAATAAATGTTTATGTTTAGGCACCCCTGCGATCGTCACACTTTTTCTGTTACAAACTGACCCCGGCCCCCACCAGAGAAGGGAAAAGTTATGTGGCCCTCACAGGAAAAAGTTTGGGGACCCCTGTACTATAGTATTACGATTTTGCAGATTGGTCAAGCGTTATACTACTATATACAGGGAAGGGCTTTTGATTTAGAACCGGGCAATGCAGAGCACAAGGACACAGAGTCATAGGAGGCGACAGTGGCTCAGGAGGTAGAGTGGTTGTCTGGAAATCGGAAGGTTCCTGGTTCGATTCCAGCTCAGACCACTGACAATACTGAGTAAATGATCTCTCTTCTCCTCCAGCCTCCTGGTCTCCTCTGGTCTCTCTCCTTCAGTCTGTCCTAGTAGTCGGAAGCTTCCCGGTTCGATTCCCACTCCTCCCGGGCAGCTTGTCGATGTGTCCTTGAGCAAGACACTTTTAACCCCTAATTGTTCCCGATGAGCAGGTTGGCACCTTGCATGGTCGCCTCAGCCGGTGAATGTGTGAGTGAATGGGTGAATGTAAAGAACAAAAATGTTTAAAGCGCTTTGGATATAAGCCCTATATAAATGCACCATTTACCATTTATAGATGCGAAGCATGAGAGCAAACTCTCTTAATATGCCATGCCAGCGGACTGCCACTAGGTATGCCACTATATTATATGTGATAAAATAATTGATGATTGATACCCAAAGGCTTTGCGCTAAATCATTATGCTGATAACGCAGGCCTGAATAACCAAGAAACTATGGAAGGAATGGGTGATGCGTTCTCATCAAGGCCTCTACAAAGTTCTCTGTATCAAGAGAGTACGTCAACAAGGCCGGTTCTGGCCCTTACTGGGCAGCTGTGCAGAGATACAGTACTCACCCAAACAAGGCAAGGATGATCGGTTTCTGATCGCAAAGGTCTTTGAAAGCACATGTTTTTGTGTGTCTGACGTGATGCTTTGAGGTACTTCCCAACTAATACAAATAAATAGCATGATATTCAGAGTAACTGTCTGACAGATGCTGTACCAGTGTTGTAGTCGAATCACAAAATCTCAAGTCCGAGTCGAGTCTCGAGTCCCCAGTGTTCGAGTCCGAGTCCAAGTCCGAGTCACCAAAGAAGGGTCAGAGTGGAGTCCCTGTTACCCTAGTCTGAGTCCAAGTCCAAGTCCTCAAGGGTGAGTCCACTCCACTCTGGCAGTCAAAGAGCTGACATATAAATAAAAAAAGGTCTACATTAATTTAATGACACAGCGGTCACCGTTTCAAAGGGAGTTTATTTACTTTGCGACACAATAGCCAAACAAATGCACTAGCCATCAATATATTATGCCAAATGATTAGGGCCTATTACAAAAATAAAATAGAAATAACTGTATTTATCAATCCTCGTCTGCACCTTCTGAGTCCGAATGCAGTCAATGCTCGAGTCCAAGTCCAAGTTTGAGTCATCAGTGCTCAAGTCCAAGTCGAGTCCTGTTTTGCACAAATTTTTATCTGTGAAAAAAGTGTATGCACTGTACTGTAAATGCCGTATCACATTCCTATATGTTTTTTTGTAAACATAATATGGCGAATCTGAATCTGAGTAACAAATTGTAAAGCGCTTTGGATAAAAGCGCTATATAAAAAAAGCAGCCATTTACCATTTGATGGGCGGTGAGACATTACCAGACGAGCAGGTGCCTCCTCTCATTGTCACGCTTCTACGGTTACTACTGTAACTGCTACTGCTAATGTAAGCTGTGCACAGCTGTCCACAAAGCCGACCATCACCTAACAGGAACAGACTCGCAAAATCGTCTAATCTATGGGTTTTTAATCAACCCTGCAAAAACACTTTTACAGACAAATCTTGTTAAATATAGTTGTGTATTCTTGTGTATTCATACTAATGCTTGTTCCCTGCGGTTCTATATTTCTCTGTTCTTTGTTTTGCTTATTGTCAGGGTCTTTGGGTTCTTAAAAAGCGCTATATAAATTAAATGTATTATTATTATTATTCATGTGACGAATACAGAATTCCAGTCACCAGGGTAGAGTGAGTCACTACAGTAACAACTATAGTAGGCTAGCTACTTCTATGGGCTGCATTTACCTGTGTGAATGCACACAAAGCAATGAATACATTCATCAATTATCTTTGCATTCATACAGTGCATACATTTCTAGACACTCAAAGCGCTTTACAATGTAGAGTGTAAATTGCCTCCTTCACCACCACTCTGTCGCCCTTGGGCTACGCAGGCTCAATGGCTGCCATTCAAACTACACAATGACTGAAAGGCTCAGGAGACAGGGATTTATGTCAGCCAATTAACACATTAACTGCCACGCTTATATCCATCAATGTATGATCACTGCCACCAGTCTAAGCCTATGGAGATGTTCACCTTCTTTGCAGGGCTATAACTTTTTAAATTGTATTGCTAAATTGACATTACTATGGCCCATTCAACATCGATTATCTATCGTTCAGGATGTGGGAACGTTATACTTTTTCATTCATATATTCATATGAAAATACCGTCTAGAATATAAGTATGTTTTTATCGTTTTCTGCAGTAACTCCTAGAACGCCACTTAGAGGCCTAAACGCATAATATAGATTATCGATTGCAGTTTATTCGCGATACACGCTATATAAAAAAATCCAAATGAATACGATCCTAAACGTTATGACTCATCATGCGCGGATGAAAGGGGGGGGGGGGGGTCGTTTATAATTCCGTGATCGTCAGTAAATGCTTTATGTAGTATGGGTGATATATTGATCAGAGCGGTTTGCATTGAAAAGAATAAACCATCAAGCTGAAAGTAACGTTACTGTCCTCTTACCATTCGCCGATGAGACTGGAGGAAAAAGATCCCACTTATTTGACGTTGATCGACTAGATCCATTTCCGGTTTGTATGGCGCAATAAACGCCCAAATCATAGCGATTATTGAGTTATGGCAGCGATCCATATACACGGATGTGTATCTAGAGTCCCGCAACAATATGTGACTGCCGGACGGAATTCCCAGATGCACCGAGATCACCAGAGATCCATTTCCGGTAGTAACTCGCTCGCTCATCCACCTGGTGGCGGTATTGAAGCGTTGCACGGTTGTGCCGAGTCCCACTGTCTCAGCCAAGGCTGGGTGAGGGAATTATGAATACCATGGCGAAAAAATGAAATATGATCTCAATAACGTTGTACGCCGTGGATTGGCGGAATTCGCATGACCTTGAAACCCGTCGTACAACGTGATTGGCGGTGAATGTGTTAAGGGGAAGGGATGATTAGGTGGCCTTGATGTCAGAGACCTGATTGCAAATTTGGCCAGGAACGTTGAGGAACCCCTTACTCTTTGCGATAGATGCCCTGAGATACCCACCCGAAAAATGGCACTCGTATAGCTGTACGGTGTCCCTATCACTGTGACAAGGGCCTTGTTACTGCCAAGTCCAGAGGACAGAGTGCTCCCTGCTGGACCACAACACCATTTACCAACCAAAGCCTTGACCCATGTAGCCATGCTGGCGAACGATGAGTTTTTACACAACAAGGTCTCATCAGAAAACATAGATAAAGTACTAATTGACCACAGGAAAAAAGGTACATAATGTACGTTATGTTATAGCCATAAGTAATATATTTACGTGTTGTATAAGTCATATATTTACGTTTTGTGTTGGCAAAAGTCCAAAAGAAACACTGCGACCAGGAGACAAACCAACAATGATTGTGGTCGCGGGTGAGTGCTCTCACCACTACACTAAGGGGGCTTTCACACTCAGCCTTTTGTATCAAATCACCGTCCCGGAGCACGGGGGGGGGGGGTGTTCTCACTCACCCCTTTTGGGGTGCGAAACGGCGCTGAATCGTTTCACACCCCGCTGAACGGGATCAGCTGGCAGAGGTGGTCTCGGGGTCGGTCCCGGGAGAACGGGGGGGTGTGGCTTTGCGAGCTTGTACCTTTTCACGGGCGTGGCGCCTGGTGCTGACATAACGTCATAAATTTTGTTTGCCATTGCTATGTCTATACATTGTTCGAATGCATTTATTTCTATTAGACCAGTGGTGCCCAACCAGTCGGCCGTGGTCGACCAGTAGATCGCTCAAAACGCTCAAAAGCGGACTCTACAACACCATCCATTTGTGATAAAATGGGGTGGGTTATATTGACAAGGCTTGACAACAGAGGTTCAAATATAACTTCATATTTATTGACAATTTGTTCATTTTATATCAACATCCAGAGTCCGCAGTCGTGTTAAGACATTCCCGTTTACATTTTCGGTCGACCAGTAGATCAATGACATTCAATATAATCGATGCGAGCAATGTTACTAGTAAAAGGTTATAAAGCTAACTAGCGGTAGCCGTTAGCTTAGCGTTATTGTTAACGCTGCAAAACGATCAAAAGCGGACTCTACAACAGAGTTCCATTCGTGAGAAAAGGGGGGTGGGTTATATTGACAAGGCTTGACAACAGAGGTTCAAATATAACTTCATATTTATTAGTTATTTGTTTCTTTATATCAACATCCATTCTCCAGTCTCCGTGTTAACACTTCCTGTGTTTACATTTCGAGCGTGACATCATCGACTACGGCAAGCTTACAAGCTCAAAACGCAAACCGTAAACAAAACCTAGAGCGCACCCAGACTGAAGTGTGTACACAAACTAGAGGGGGGAGAGGGGGGGGGGGAGTTCGGATCAGATCTCGGAACGGGCAGAACGGAACGAAATAGAAACGAATAGAGTGAGTGAGAAAGGGCTCTTTCTCACCCACCCACCCTGATACAAACACAGCTCTCACCACTACACAACTCACCCACCCACCCTGATACAAACACAGCTCTCACCACTACACTAACTCACCCACTCACCCTGATACAAACACAGCTCTCACCACTACACTAACTCACCCACTCACCCTGATACAAACACAGCTCTCACCACTACACTAACTCACCCACTCACCCTGATACAAACACAGCTCTCACCACTACACTAACTCACCCACTCACCCTGATACAAACACAGCTCTCACCACTACACTAACTCACCCACTCACCCTGATACAAACACAGCTCTCACCACTACACTAACTCACCCACTCACCCTGATACAAACACAGCTCTCACCACTACACTAACTCACCCACTCACCCTGATACAAACACAGCTCTCACCACTACACTAACTCACCCACTCACCCTGATACAAACACAGCTCTCACCACTACACTAACTCACCCACTCACCCTGATACAAACACAGCTCTCACCACTACACTAACTCACCCACCCACCCTGATACAAACACAGCTCTCACCACTACACTAACTCACCCACTCACCCTGATACAAGCACAGCTCTCACCACTACACTAACTCACCCACCCACCCTGATACAAACACAGCTCTCACCACTACACTAACTCACCCACCCACCCTGATACAAACACAGCTCTAGTCTCACCACTACACTAACTCACCCACCCACCCTGATACAAACACAGCTCTCACCACTACACTAACTCACCCACCCACCCACCCTGATACAAACACTGCAATACTGTGATGGTTTGTTTTAATGTTTACAGATTATCGTTAAGATATAAAGGTATTAAACGGTTCAGATTAATTAAGGTTAGAGTTAGGGTTATGGTTATGGTTAGTTTAAGGTAACAGTGTAGTTAGGGTTAAGGTTATGGTTATGGTTAGTTTAAGGTAACAGTGTAGTTAGGGTTAAGGTTATGTTATGGTTAGTTTAAGGTAACAGTGTGGTTAAGGTTAGGGATAGAGTTAGGTTTAAGGTTATGGTTAGTTTAAGGTAATAGTGTAGTTAGGGTTAAGGTTAAAGGGGAACTATCTTATAAATGGCCTTTTTGAGTGTTTAGCATTGTATCCTAGCTATGTGAACTTATATTAATATGATCTATGTCTCAAAATTCTCATATTGGCGCATTCTTCCAATTCTCCTCTCACAATATTCACCCTCACTGAACTGAGTCGTTTGAAAATGTGCGCGATATGTGATGTCAGAGAGACACTGCTGCATGTTAATGTTCAGGCGAACATGAAGCAGCGCAGTGGTTTAGGTGGCACCTGCAGCTGCGGCTGCAAAACAGCTCGAAATCTTGAGGTAGAAAAATGCTGTTTTTGAGGACTTGATTAGAAATACAAAACAATGAATAAAAAAAATATATATATTACAGAGGTGTTCCATAGACTCACAGGAATTGTGTAAAAGTGCCCAAATAGTGAAAGAAATAGTAAAATAGTTCCCCTTTAAGGTTATGGTTAGTTTAAGGTAACAGTGTGGTTAGGCTTAAGGATATGGTTAGTTTAAGGTAACAGTGGTAAAGGCACTTGCCTCTCATGCCCAGGTTCGCTCCCCAGCAGGGGAACTCGAATGTTTGGAAAACGTTAAAAGCGTAAATTCTAAGGGGCGGTCAGGTGGCGTAGCGGAGATTGCGCTCGTCACCATCGCAGGAGATGCTGGGTTCGAGCCCAGCTCTCGGCGTTGCTACCAGCTTGGCTGGTCGTTCATACTAATACAATTGGCAGTATTAGGGGGTGGGAAGCTGGTTGGTGGGAATCTGGCGTTGTGGACAGGGACGCCTACAGGTCAGGTCTCTGCGCTTGCTCAGCGGGGGCATGACTTGGTGGAGATAGCGTGCCCTCCCACGCGTTACACTTCACCAATGAGAGTCCTCGCTGCCAAGTGAAAAGACGTCACTGGCAGTCGCCGCACGTATCGGAGGAAGCGTGCGATCGGCTTCGGGACGCCCTTGTACCGACTCGTAGGAGAACAGGTAGGGGAGGGGGGGGAATTGGCACAACGACTAAATTGGGACGGGGAGAAAAACAGAGAAAAATTGGAGAAAGAGAAGGTTAAAAAAAAGAAAACTTAAATTCTTTGAATATGTAATATACAGTATGTACTTATTTGTAATATGTATACATGGTACATTTACAATAAAATACGTACATACGGTACATTGTACTACTTATGGTTATAACATAACGTACAACAACTTTTGTCCAGTGGTCGATTAGTAGTTTATTTACATATTGCGAGATCGGGCTGTTTTACAATAGAGCCAATGGCAATCTCTTAATCAGTAAATATAAAAACTGTACATTGCTGCCTTATTATAAAGAATTGGAAAATGGAATAGACCATTAAAAAAAATACATAGATAACATTATACCATCAAAAACAATATACCATATTGTCAAGCCCTCCTAAATGATACATTTTCCCATTGGTAATTTGTCTTATAAGAAACCATACAGGTACCCGAGTGCTCTGAACGCTCAGCAACCTATGTCATCAGTCTGGAGGCATTAAATCACGCCCAGTTGATTGTATTACAGCCGTGTTTAATCTAGGCACTACATATCCCCGTGAGGTCATGACTGGCACATCCATCATGTGTTTGAAATGAGATATGTCCCATACAGGCTTCAGTGAGTGAGCTTACAATAAGTAAGTGAACATGTCGTGAAGATGGAAACACCACCGTTCACCCCCGACCCCGCTGCTCCGCTTGAATTACAGCGTTCGCCTCGAGTCGACTTTATACTCAAACGGCAAAGTGCCACGAAGAGATACATCACCGATGAAATGGTCCATGTGTCCGCGTTACCGCGGTGTGAGGAGCCTATGGGGCCAAGCCTAAGTGCTCCTCTCCAAAAAAGTTAACTGTAGGGTGGCGCTTCTGCATCTGCCTTGCTCTGTGTAGGAGGGATGGCAGAAAGGTTGCGTGGAACTATAAATGCTCAAACCCTGCTTATAAAGAACCTACGTGGGGGGGGGGGGGGAAGGGGGGAGCAGTGGCTCGGGAGGTAGAGCAGTCGTCTGGTAATCTAGAGGTTCCCGGTTCGATTCCCGCTCCTCCCGGGCAGTGTGTCCTTCAGCAAGACACTTAACCCCTAACTGCTCCCGATGAGCAGGTCGGCACCTTGCATGGTCGCCACCTCTGCTGTCTGTGTGAGTGAATGGGTAAAATGTGAGGAACAAATTGTAAAGCGCTTTGGATATAAGTGCTATATAAATGCACCATTTACCATTTTGCTACGTGGAGGTCTAACTTGAGCTGAAGGCTGTGATCACACTGGGCGCCTTTTTCTTGCGCTCAAACGCGAGGCGAGGCGGTGCACATAGAGGAGGAGTGTGGTGGTATAATCATGCACGTGGTCAAATGTTCATAGTTGATAAAAATGTAATCAAATACAATTTCAGGTTCAGAGTTTGGTAAAGGACTTGATTAAAAAAAAACAGAGGTTGAAACTTTTCAACTGAGAGCGCCCCGGAAAAGCGTCGCTTCAAGAACACGAGGCACGTAGTTTGTAGGAGACGAGCGCCTGTCACGACAAAACCCTTGAAAACCATATAAAAGAGGCGCTGGCGCGTTCAAAAAGGAATCCAATGTCATCACAGCCTCAGCATCATATCTGCAGTGTCTGTAAAGGAGTGAAGTTATCGATGCCAGTGGATGTCATTCCTAAGAAGTCACCATTGTTTTCAGAGAAACCCTGATTCACCTCTCTGTCTGTCTGTCTGTCTGTCTGTCTGTCTGTCTGTCTGTCTGTCTGTCTGTCTGTCTGTCTGTCTGTCTGTCTGTCTGTCTGTCTGTCTGTCTGTCTGTCTGTCTGTCTGTCTGTCTGTCTGTCTGTCTGTCTGTCTGTCTGTCTGTCTGTCTGTCTGTCTGTCTGTCTGTCTGTCTCTCTCTCTCTCTCTCTCTCTCTCTCTCTCTCTCTCTCTCTCTCGGATGGTGGTGGTGGTGGGCAGTAACATATTATTCTGTTGCCAAGTAAGTTCCTCTTCAGTGTACACACCGACACATCTGTGCGTAGGGTGGGAGATGAATACCGGAGACCAGGAACAAAGACATACACCACCGAGGATGAATCAATACCTGAGTGTGGGAAAAAGCAGGAGAGGAACGAACAGAGGAGAGAGCAGAATCAAGCCACTTCTTTACGCTTGTTCAGGCCCTGTTTGTTGGTATTGTACTAAAAATACTTCCACCCTCTCGCTATTTTGTGTGTGTGTGTGGGTCGAGGGTCAAGTGTAGTTCCTATGACTCTCTAACACAGCCTATTATCACGGTCCAGAGCGCAAACAGCACTACTGTATCTCATGGACTGCTCAACTGGAAACTGTCACGGCCATGCTTTCGCCGTGGGGCTTTGGGTTCCACTTTTTCTTAGTTTTTTTTAACTGGTTCCTTCGTCTAACCGAACCAAACGCCGACAACAAATGATCTGTAAATTCCTTCCCTCGGTTCCCTAAGAATGATCTCTTTATCTTTATCTGCGGTCGCGCTATATTGGTTTACATGGACACGTTAGGCCGCGCTCTGTTTTGCGAGTAAATGTAGACGTCACGGGTCAGGATGAAGTGGCTGGCTGAGTTATGGAGACAGAGGGATTCAAAATGGGGAGAGGATTCCAGACGGAGAATTCTTGTGACGTCAAGCTCTAAATCTCGGGGTATTTCTACACATGCTTGAGTTTGACTTGAAGAAGAGAAATATATGCCTTTCTTGGAATTTTGGAACTCAAAACGCAGATCTGCTTTCCTCTGATGCTTACAATGCGGGGAAATGTCAGGTTTACCTACAGTATATACTGTACAGTCCTTATATCAAGAGCTCAGTCTATCAATTTGAGAAAACTAAAATCCTCCCAATACCATCATTTTTTTTGTTGCAACCAGCTGCTCAAAGAATTTAATAAAACGACTAACCTTTTGCTATTATGCACTTTGCTACTAAGGAATCGACCTTGCCTATACTACTACCTGCTATGCCAAATTATGTCCATACTACTATGCACTCAAGACTGTAGCACTGAAGTTTGACACTGACAGAAAATGTATTCGATCAGTGTGTTTTTTTAATCATCTTCTTGGTAGATGCAGCCCCCCCCCCCTCCCCAGGGCTGGTTATGATTTGGTGAAAATATTGCGTCAGACAGCTTTCATCCCCTCCGCAAACATAAGCGCCTCCTATCAGGACGCTCTCATTACTGGTGACTTCTTTGGTAAACACTTACAGTAATGGATGTGTCTACAACGACCCGCTGCTCTTGAGGCGCAAGTGATCGGCAACAGTTCTCTCTGTGTGGCAGATATAATGAAGGTTTGTGGGGCGACTTACTTCTCCTTAGCTGCCAGAGTTGTACCCTTCCTTCTGACTTGTTGTACAGAACTTATTCATGTACAAAGATTACAAAGTAAGTCGCTTTGGATAAAAGCGTCAGATAAATTACTAAATGTATAGTTTGCTCGGTTGGTCGGTTGGTGCACAAGAGTCCCCACCTTCCCCACTGTCTTCAAGGATAAGGATAACTTTTATTGATCCCTCACAGGGAAATTCAAGTGACATACACATACAGCTCATCGTCTCATTAAACAATCATCATATCACAATCGTTAAATTTTTACAGTAACAACGGCACAACATAAATTCAAACAGGCATGTACATTTGTTGACACATGTCGACTACAGTATGTCTGAGACACCGTATGCGATTGTCGGCTGCAGCAACACCGGGGTGTCGTTGCGCCAGGCGGGAGGGAGGGAGGGAGGAGAGGTTGTCCAGAAACCACCGTTGCAGCACCGGAATGGGCGGGGATTATGACTCTGACTACAATGCCGTCAGCTGGGGGATAGGACTTTGGTGATGAGACAGTCTTATTTGGCTCCCCCCCCCTCCAGCACGCGTACTAATCGGCTGCCGTCACCAACACGTGGGATAGGCGCCGGGCGTACACGCGGGAGGGGGGATTGGGTATGGGGTGGGGGGGGGGTGGCGCTTGCCACTTATCTCCCAGAGGGCCTTCGACTCCAGCAGCTCCCTGGTTCGACCTTGGTCCAGGAATTTGTTTTGGCTGACTGACTGGCACATTTCTCCCAGCCACTTCACTTTAAATTTGATTTGAGTAGAGTGAAATATAACTCTATTGATTTGAGTGGAGTGAGTTTTAACAACTCCGTCCAAATGACTGAATGCATTAGTCCAAGTGTCCAAGTGTCTTAATCAGTTCATTTTGGTAGGTCCTGTGCACGGTAAACAGATCCAAAATCTTCTTATTGCAGTCCAAAAGCTTCGATAATCCAAAAATGACCACGTCTTCAAGTTGGTAGCCCGATTATGATGTCCCAAGAGGCAGAGAGGGTTAGCCTTATTCTGCTTCTTGACGAAAATATGCAATCCACTGATTAGATCCATTTCGAGTTGATTTGAGTATAGTCCGGCAACCAGCACGAAGCACAGAGCATAGCAGCGTCGGGCTTCATGGAGGCAGTAGAGGCGGCGGTAGGAACGGCCTTGAGGAGCCTGGGGAGAGGAGAGAAATGCGAAGGCTGGGAATGGAAAAATCTCACTCTATGAGGCTGAGATTTAGCATGGAGGTCAAGTGTTTGTGTGACAGTGTGTGTGTGTGTGTATTAGGGCTGACCCCCATTAGTCAAATAGTCGACTAATCGATCGAAAGGAGCCATAGTTGACTGCCAACCTCTTAGTCGAATGCAATTTTTTTTATAATAATTATATTATAAAAAAAAATAAAAAATTTAAAAAGTATCATTCTTTCCAAAAGCAAAGAGGCCTAGAAGCGTGGCTAATGCTAATGGCATGCATACCAGAGGCTAACTGCCTAAGAAAACAGGCACAGAGGCACTGAAAGAGGATTTCACCCATCTAATGAACACACTAGACTAGACAAGTGTCAGAATGGTGGGTGGTTCTCAGGCGGCCGCCAGAGAACCCAGAGCGTTACACTCTGCAGTCTTTATGTTCTGGGCAGACTGTCAGGTGTATACTCTGCAGTATTTATGTTCTGGGCAGACTATCAGGTGTATACTCTGCAGTCTTTATGTTCTGGGCAGACTGTCAGGTGTATACTCTGCAGTATTTATGTTCTGGGCAGACTGTCAGGTGTATACTCTGCAGTCTTTATGTTCTGGGCAGACTGTCAGGTGTATACTCTGCAGTCTTTATGTTCTGGGCAGACTGTCAGGTGTATACTCTGCAGTCTTTATGTTCTGGGCAGACTGTCAGGTGTATACTCTGCAGTCGTTATGTTCTGGGCAGACTGTCAGGTGTATACTCTGCAGTCGTTATGTTCTGGGCAGACTGTCAGGTGTATACTCTGCAGTCTTTATGTTCTGGGCAGACTGTCAGGTGTATACTCTGCAGTCTTTATGTTCTGGGCAGACTGTCAGGTGTACTGTATACTCTGCCCATTGCAATGTCATTTCCTTGCAATGTCTCCTGTCTGTAACTATTTGTTTTATTTCGCTTCTTGAATAAACCTTCTGAGAGATGTTTCTACCTTTCATTATTGAATATTATTGATAACCATGACAATTTGGATATTGAATATAGTCAGATATATGAGTAAATTTGGCTGACAATTTATACGTGATTATTCCACAATTTGATGACCCGACGTGAGCCACTGCGTAGAGATGCATTTTCAGTAGTTTATTAAACCTTTTCGGTGGAAAAACCAAACCAAACAAATTGTTATTCAATATACAAAATGTTTTAAGGATATATGTTTTTTTTACAGGGGCGTCCTGATATTAAACTTGACAAGCTCCTGGATTTGATCGGTTACGATGCGCACCTTGAATACAATTTCTGGTGGATGATATGCCAAAATAACCTCTGAATAATTAATAATTGTTCTAATAATTCATAATATAAAAATGTGTGCTGTCAATAGATACAATTCTTTTTACTAATTAATCTCACAATTTTCTGTAATTAATCTAGATTAATCTAGATACAAAATTGCATTTTTCTACTTAAATCCGAAGCTTGTAACAGATGTTTACTTGAGTAAAATCATGGAATTAATGTAAAATCAACACAAATCAGGGGACCTGTCTTCACCAGAATACAGTTGGTAATTTCCACTCGAATGTGTACTTTACAGATGATAGACATAGCAGGGATTAGAACGAGCGATGATCTCAGCTGGTCATAAACAGGCTGCCAGCCCCGCTAGGCTACCAGACGTGGAACAGCAAGTTCATCAAATATTTTGTCTTTCCCATTTTCTTCCGGCCTTTCTCTTTCTTGGCTAGTAGAAGTCTATGCCAATTCATCAGATAAGCGTCTTGGCCAGGCCTGTACACTGCGATGATATGATCGCAAATTGCCCCCTAATTTGGTCCGTGCGAGTTTAAAATAATATCTGGGGGCAAGCTTGCGAGTGGTGATTTCAACCCTTCATTCGCATTTCACTCCTAAATTAATCCATACAAATTGTAGTAAAACATTAGCCTACAACCAGGGCTGTACAGTGCAATATAATGTTGCGGTTGTAATTTCATTAGACAGACCAGCGCGGACCTTTAATAACATGCAATTTAATTGACACGAGCAATGAGCTAACGGTAGCTTCTAACCAAGGTCTCCATTAGGATTATGCTAAGCTAACTAGCGATCTCTGCTAACCCTGGAAAACGGTCAAAGCGGACTCCACAAGACTAGTTCCATTCGTGAGGAAAGGGGGTGGGTTATATTGACAACGCTTAACAACAGAAGTTTAAACATAACTTCATATTTATTGGTTATTCGTTTCTGTATATCATTCAATTCCCATCTCCGTGTGTCTCCATCTCTTCCTGTTTACATTCGAGTGTGACGTCATCACCTACGGCAGCTTAGACGATCAAAACCCGAAGGGGGGCTCGCTCTCTCTCTCTCTCTCTCTCTCTCTCTCTCTCTCTCTCTCTCTCTCTCTCTCTCTCTCTCTCTCTCTCTCTCTCTCTCTCTCTCTCTCTCTCTCTCTCTCTCTCTCTCTCTCTCTCTCTCTCTTTCTCTCTCTCTCTCTACATTCAATGATTTAAAGTAGCCAAATGTTACACACAGTATAAATACTAACTGGATAGTTGATGATATAAACATTTAATTTCATTATCTGAAATATTCTAAAATCATTAAGTCTGTGTGATTATTATTTTCTCACAGTAGTGTGTGTATATATATATATTAAGGCTGTCAAATATATCGCGTTAATATCGCGTTAACTCCCGATTCTATTAATGCCACTAATTTTTTTAACTCAAGATTAACTAAATTTTTTTTTTTTTTTTTTTTTTTTTTACTAGACTTCACTCAGGTGTATTATTGATGCTCTCATTGATACTATGTTTGTTTCTGAAGTGTGTGTGTGTGTGTGTGTGTGTGTGTGTGTGTGTGTGTGTGTGTGTGTGTGTGTGTGTGTGTGTGTGTGTGTGTGTGTGTGTGTGTGTGTGTGTGTGTGTGATATAGAGAGAGAGGGGGGTGAGAGAGATGAGGAAGGGGCAAAAGAGAAAAAGAGCTGGGAGAGTGTGTGTGTGAGGGAGAGAGGGGGGTGTGTGATTAATCAGCCCTTGTGTGTGTGAATGTAACAAGTTCCTAACGTTTTCTTTCCCCTATTATTTCATGCACACTTTATTCATTGTTTTAAATTCTTATTTTCTTTTAAGTTATGTTGTGCATCACTCTGTTTTGAATTTGATGCAAATTTGCAATGCATGAGGGTCATCCTTTTGTGTTAAATGGCTGCACAAAGCAAGCATTTGTTGACTCGCATGTTGATAAGAGTATTAAAACTTGGAACTTGAAAAAGATCTGTTTAAGGTAAAAAAAAAATAAAAAAAAAAATGCGATTAATTTGCGATTAATCGCGAGTTAACTATGGACAATCATGCAATTAATCGAGTTAAATATTTTAATCGTTTGACAGCACTAATATATATATATGTGTGTGTGTGTGTGTATATATGTGTGTGTGTGTGTGTTTGGCTAAAGTGGATAGAAAACACAGTACTGTGTAAAAGGCACCCAAGAGTTTTTATATAAATTGTCTTAGATGTAAATAATTTTTTTTATTAGTGTGTCAGTAGACTACTCTTAGTACATTTTCATTAAATTATTTTTTAAAGCATCTTCATGGTTTAATAATGCAAACATATGTTGCAGGGACTTATTATAATCATCATATTGGCGTGACTGTATGCATCAAAGGGTTTAATCAAGCATTTTTAAGTGCTTTAGAGGAAATGTCAAAATATCGCGATATCATTTAGAGGCCATATCGCCCAGCCCTACTATAATGGTAAAATAGTTATTTAAAAATGTGCCCCTAAAAAATATTCTTTGCCCCTAAATTTCTCATTTAGGGGCAAGTGTGCCCCTAGTGAAAAAGCTTAGCGTACAGCCCTGGTCTTGGCTAAATCCCCTTGATTTTGTATTAATAGCCATACATTCGTATGAACGCTGCTGATCAGTATTCTGCGTAATGTGAGCGCACTGACCACCGGTCCCCTCGCCAATTGTGCACATGATGCGTGCCCCGCAGTCGGCCCAATCTGCATGCACACATGTACATCTTGTGATACATTACAAAAAGTTAAGCGTTTCTTTGAAGTGACACTTTCCCAGTTTATGAAGTGTGCTTTTGATTGTAGGCCCCGTCTCTGATGGTTCTTTCTCAACCCCTGTGGCAATTCATCGCTTTGGATTAATGTTCCGATGTAGAGGAGCGTATGCAGCCACGAGGTACAGGCGCGGTACTGCATTCGCTCCGCTACATTGGAAATGAATTGAATGCAGCCACTGCTAGACTTGGCTGGAGGCGGTCGGAGCGGCCCTTGAGTCTAGTCAAGTTGTTGCTCTGATGTGTAGAATTGTGCAAAAAATAGGATACCGGAGCAAACTAAGCGAGAGCCTGTTCCCTCTGAGTTTGCTCCACAAGGAAGCTGCGTCGATACATGCAAATGATTGCAAACATTGCAAACAAATCTCTAGGCCTAGAGAATATCATGAATTGTGTTGTGTAATGTGTCTGCAGTAAGTACAAGGCCAAGGCACATCTTTCAGAGCATTAAATTAATATGTTTATATCAGGGGTATTCAATTAATATTCAAAAGGGGTCCAGTCAGAGGAAATGTCCTCGAGCAAAGGTCTGGAACATCATAATGTCTAACCCGTGGTATAATTCAGTGCCACATATATATTGAAGTGGCCGAGTACTAGTTGTATCAGCATCTGTATGTAGTTTATTGCCGGTTTTCACATTGAAGTGCACATGCTATCATACAGAGTTATATGGGTTATATGCAGGTGTATAAGTAGGCATATAGAAGGTGTTCCCAGGACTGACTGATGGTGTGCCCGTGCCGGGTATTTACTGAGCCCCACGTGTCACTAGGAACAGGGCCCAGTACTGTATAATAGGCTGAGAACTGTCCGTTTGACTCATCATGAATAAAAGAGAGACCCGGAAACTGTCAATCAATTAGCCAGACTGACGCTTTACATTGAAGGAGGGAGACTTTTGCTTGTGAAAGAATTGGACAGAATATGACATTTCAAACTTCCACACCCTATGGATTTAATGTTTAATGTACTTTAATGCACATTTAATGTACTTGAAATCCATAGGGTGTCGATGTTTGAAATGTCATATTCTGACCAATTGTTTTTTTTTATCTACTTTTTCTCCCATTTTTCTATTTTTTCTCCCATCCCAATTTCTTATCGTCCAATTCTTCCCTCCCCTGTCTCGAACGTTGTTAGGCCATGCCTCCCACAAGCCGGCTGCAATGTGGACGAAGCCTTGCATCACTTGTCCCCTCCGGTACTCGAGGAGGCAGCCGTAGCATCTTTTCACCTGCACAGCACGATCTTTCAGCGTCAGGGGTCTGCGTGGGAGGGACACGCCGCCCCCGTCGCTTCCTGATTCTACTGCGCAGGCACACCAACCGACCTGTAGGAGTCGCTGTCCACAACGTCCGATCCCTACCCACCAGCTTCCCACCCCCTAATACTGCCAATTGTATTAGTATGAACGACCAGCCAAGCTGGTAGCAATGCCGAGAGCTGGGCTCGAACCCAGCATCTCCTGCATTAGTGGCGAGCGCCTTGTCCACTGCGCCACTTAGCCACCCTATTCTGACCAATTGTTGACAATTTACAATGTTGAGGTGTTGTCTTAACAGACAATTTAGATTAGATTACATTCAAGTTTATTGTCATCATACAGCACAAGTACAGTACAACGAAAAGAGGTTTGGCATCCAACCAGAGTACAAATGTAACAGTAAATTTATGGAAATAATAATAAATTAGTACTACTGAGTAATAGTGCTAATCAGATGTATACAGAGTTGTAGTATTAATATGTACAGTGATACAGGTATAAAGACATTATGGTAGTAAGTCATACTGGCCAGCAGCATAACTACTATGAGTATGAGTAGGTAAGGGATATGTACAGAGATATAGTATCTACAGATATGTAAAAGGGAGCCCAGCTCTCGGTATTGCTACCAGCTTGGCTGGTTGTTCATACTAATACAATTGGCAGTATTAAGGGGTGGGAAGCTGGTGGGTGGGGATCGGACGTTGTGGACAGCGACTCCTACAGGTCGGTTGGTGCGCCTGCGCAGTAGAATCAGGAAGCGACGAGGGCGGCGTGTCCCTCCCACGCAGACCCTCGCCGCTGAGAGATCGTGCTGTGCAGGTGAAAAGATGCGACGGCTGCCTCCTCGAGTACCGGAGGGGACACGTGATGTAAGGCTTCATCCACATTGCAGCCGGCTTGTGGGAGGCATGGCCTAACAACGTTCGAGACAGGGGAGGGTAGAATTGGACAATGCGAAATTGGGGACGGGAGAAAAATAGAAAAATGGGGAGAAAAAGTAGATAAAAAAGATATGTAAAAGGGATTATATGTACAGATGAGGATCAATATGTAATATACGGTAAGAATAAATATATATATGGTAAATACAGCATTACTGTATATGGGTTATATGCAGGTGTATATGTAGGTATATAGAAGGATTATATGCAGGTATATTCAGACATATATATATATATATATGTAACGGATGGTATCGTGAAGCGCAGTCAAGAAGGGCTAGGGTGAGTAGCGGTGCTATGGGTTAAACTCACTCTCACATCCTCAAAAGACGCATAGACCCATTAGTTAGAAGTGAATTCACCTCTTGGTATAGCGGTCTGTGTTGTTGCCTGCGACGTGGGAGACCGGGGTTCAACTCCCACTCGGGGCATCGAAGTTTGAGGTGATGTTCCCCGGAGGGGAGGAGGGCAAACAGTCCACGATTGGGATGAGAGGTGTCTTTGACAATGCTGACCCAATATTTCAGGAAGGCTACTAACAGCGACAAGGAGACATTAAGGATGCCGTTTGCTTGTCACCTTTTAATGAATGGGCTCGACTTGTACACGACTTTCATTGGCTGTAATTCTTAGTGTCAGTTGAAAACAAAATTTCGACTTGCGTCACTGACTGCTGATGTCAATGTGTTTTTGACCTGAGAAGAGGGGGGGGGGGGGGGGGGGGTGTGTGCTGTGTACACACTGGGAGACATTGACCTCCATCCAAACATCAACATACACACACACACGCACATACAGTACACAATGACACATGCAGAAACGCACATGCAAGTATGCACACTTTCACACACGTACACACACACACACACACACACACGCACACACATGTGCACACACACACACACACGTGCACACACACACACACACACACACACACACACACACACACACACACACACACACACACACACACACACACACACACACACACACATGTGCACACCACCTGAGCCCTCTGTCAGCCCTTCAGTGTCCACTAGTTGTATACTTATTGATTCCAGCAGCTTATCCAACCTCCATTACTTCAATTACTGCAATAAAAACAATTTAGTACACAAGGACACATGCAGAAATACGTGCATGCAAGTATGCACACACACACACACACGCACGCACGCACACACGCACGCACGCACGCACGCACGCACACACACACACACACACACGCGCGCGCGCGCACGCACGCACGCACACACACACACACACGCACACACACACAAAGACACGGGAGCCCTCTAACAACCTGTCAGACAGCACGTGCAAGTTGTGTGTATTTATTGATTTTAGCAGCTTATTCAATCTCCTGTGCCAAAAATGACTTTAGACTGAAAATGTATTTATAAACATACTTGAACAGAACAAGTGCTTTGCCTGATACTCCGAATGAACTGCATTCCATGATTCAAAAAGTAGACTGCATGGACTTTCACCATCCTGTCAATGGCATCGGCCTGGGGGGGGCGGGGGGGGGGCAACAATAATGCAGATTATGCTTGTATGAACATCAACTCAGCATGGCTGGCTTCACTGTGCTACGCTGACACGGTTTGATTATCTTTGGATCAACGCCATTCGTTCTCTATCCAAGCTCATGGTCACCAGTAGGAGGCAATTGGTTTGCTTCTGTGTAAAGGAGACATCCTGTTTAAGTTTAGCATATCTTAAGTGCCATTCTTGTTTTAATTTTTAGTTCTGAGTCATTTTCTAATTTACAGGTTAACACTTGTATCCAAAGCCCTTTACAACGTATGCCTCACATTCACTCACACATTCACTCACAGACAGCAGAGGTGACCGTGCGAGGTGCCAACCTGCTCATCGGGAGCAGTGTTTCCCCTAGGATTTTTTTCAGGGGGGGTGGTAGGCTCCAAAAACGACTAGTGTTTTCGCGGGGCGCGCGTGTCACGGATACGTGGTGTCAACAGTGTCGTCATAGACGCACGCAGTAAGGCGTTGTTAGTATCGGTGCATTTCTCTACACTGAGCTGAAATAAAACGATTGCACATAAATTAGGTAAATAAATATTAACAATATTTATTTACAACACATTAATTAACTTATTTACAATTACATACAGTAGTGACAACACACATGAACTATTTACAATACAGGGAGGCACATACAACACTCATAACTATTTACAACCAGTGTCACAGCGAGCGCACTCAAGTTGTTCGGAAATTCTGAGGGCTCAGACTGTGCACACTGGACGCTCTGACCAAAGAGTCAGTTTATCAGAGCGGAGCAGATTTTCAGAGGGAATTTATTAACTCACCTTAACTAGGGCCCTATGAAATCCGTTTTTATCTTTTCCTGTTTTCGGATATGAATTTTCCTGTTTTCGGATTTCTCTGTTTTTAATTTTCCCGTTTTCGGATTTCTCTGATTTTATATTTTTTCCTTTAGATTTAACCAAAAGAAACTATACAAAATTATGTTTTTAACTAACTTTAATAACAGTACATCTGCAAACAGTGCCAGTGTAGTTCAATGTTTAGTGCCAGTTAGGTTTCTTTTTTCCATTTCAGTTCAATGCAGTTCAACTGCCAGTGCAGTGCAATAACTAAATAATAATTAAATAGTTAAATAATACAAAATAATAATTTGTTAAAAAAAAAAAAAAAAAAAAAAAAAGAGGGATTCTCTTTTGTCGGTCAGCAGCGTTTTGTACTTGCTGAAGCTTCTCTCTGTATATGTGAGGTTTCTGTCCTTGCTCACTCACTCGTTCTGTTCCTTTTAACCACCTCGCTCTGTTTTCATTTGTTTCTGTTAATCATTCAATTCCCCCATTCACACGCTTCTTCCCAGTGACGTCGTCAGAGACGTCGTTGATTGGTTCTCTCCCGTCCGCACGCTTTTCAATCACATTCCCCAGCTGTCACTGCTTGTCAATCAATCAATCCCGTATTATTTATACCCCGTTTCTCCACTCTAGTTTTGTTGGATTGTTTTGATATTTCTCTGTTTGCATTCTCCGTTCCTGCTGCTGCTGCTGTTTGCTCTCTGTGCTTTACCTCCAGGATATTCCAAGAAGCCTTCCTCTTGGACACCTTTTCCCCGTGGCGACGCGCTCGCTCCGCTGCTGTTCCAGCACTCATTACGCACTACGTCTGGGTGAGTTTTTTACTGACTGTCTTGATCAAATTCCGTTTTCGTGTGTTTCTATAACACTGAAGATTACCACCTTTTTTATCAGACAGTCACTCACCCAGCGATCGCCTTTTTGTTGTTCTCACTGGGATAATATTTTTGGGACTTTACATCTCCCACTGTGTGTTGTTTTTTGGACTTCACTCTCAGTGTCTATTTTTGCACCGAAGATATTCACTTGGGATTGTGTTTTGGAACAGTGCTCACTGTGTGTATTTACACGAAGATATTCACTTGGGATTGTGTTTTGGAACTTTGCTCACTGTGTGTATTTACACGAAGATTAGTTCACTTGGATAACTTTAGTATTTGGGTACAAGTCACCTCTCCTGTTCTCCTGCTCGTTCCACCTGCACCCTTGTTGACTCGCTCCCTCTCTCTCTCTCTCGGTCCCGCAACACTTCGGAGATTCTGCCGAGAGAAGTCTGCAGAGCGGCTCAGACGTCAGCATCTGCTACCCCCTACTACCACCACGGGAGAAGCTGCAGAGCAGCAGAACATTTTCCCCCTTGCTTGTGTACCTGTCTTGTTTGACTTGACTATTCTGTGCTCATTAATTAGTCTCAATAAACAAGCCCTTGTTTTTGGCAACTCTGAATTCCTACTCTCTTGTGTCGTGCGTTTGGGGTCGGTGTCAAACCATAACATTACGATCCAACCAAAATGACGACCCCAGCCGACACAGAGAGGGTCAGAACCGCACTTGCTAATCAAGTCGAGTTGACCAGGGATCACAGTCTCCAATTAGAGCGGGCTGCGGCTGCGGTGCAGAGTCTCAGGGATCAGGTCCTGCCTATGCAAGGGTCAATGGCCGCTATGGCGGGACAACAGTCCGACATTCTCGCTCAGCTTCACTCGCTGGGCGACACCGTTAATGCTTTTCATCTCTCACAACCTTCAGGAGCATTCCCCGCAGCCCCAGCAGATCCCGCACCCCGGGAACCCCGTCTCTCCGTCCCACGGCTGTTCGACGGCAATCCCGAGGAGTGTGCCACATTCATCATGCAATGTGAGTTGGTTTTCCGTCATCAACCAAGCCGTTTTTCTGCTTGTGGGTCCCAAGTGGCTTATATGACGAACTTGCTTTCAGGCCATGCTGCCCAGTGGGTCACTTCCTCCTGGGCAATGGAAGCAGATTTTGTGTTTTCCTATCCAGACTTCGTGGCGGAGCTCCGCAGAGTGTTCCACCATCCAGCCCGAGGTCTGGACCCTGGAGCCCGGTTGGGGACTTTCCGACAGGGGAGCGGCAGGGTGACGGACTATGTCTTGGAGTTTCGACTGGCGGCGGTGGAGAGTGGATGGAACGAACCTGCTCTTCGCCTAACCTTCTTGAGGGGGCTCAGTGACGCAGTCCGGGACCAGCTCGCTACCCGGGAGTTGCCCGACTCCCTCGAGGATCTGTTTAGCCTCGTCATCCGTATTGACGGACGCCTCCTGGAGAGAAGGCGCGAGAGGACCCGACTGTTACCTCCTGAGGCACCCCGGATTCCCCGGACGCATGACGTCACTCCTGGACGCCCTGTCCTCAACACTACTGGTGGTAGCAGGCCCCCCCGTTCGGTTCGCGAGGAGGAACCCATGCAGCTGGGACGCTCTCATCTGAGCCAGGCGGAGCGTGAGGCAAGGCTCAGGTCCGGTCTCTGCCTCTACTGCGGAGGTGCGGGACACCGAATCGCCGACTGCCCCACCCGGCCAAAAGATCAGGCTCACCGAGACCCCGGGAGATCCTGGTGAGCCGTTTTTCCCATTCCCAGCGCCGCGCACCACCTGACCATCTGATGAGCGTCACCCTGGCCTGGGGGGACCAACGTGCCACGGTGGAGGCCCTCATCGACTCAGGGGCAGACGAGAATTTCCTCGACTTCGAGTTCGCCACCCGAGCCAACATTCCACTTGAGGACCTTGTGAGGCCCTTGGAGATCTTTTCGTTGGACCAACACCGCCTGGCTGACATCTCTCAACGCACCGGCCCAGTCGTGATGACCATCGCTGGGAACCACGTCGAGAGAATCCAGTTCCTCATCACCCAATCCCCCCTTGTCCCGGTGGTCCTGGGTAGGCCCTGGCTCGCGCTGCACAAGCCCCACATCGCCTGGTCCTCCGGAACCATCAGGGGCTGGAGCTCCTCCTGTCACGCCCTGTGTCTGCAGGCGGCGTCCTGTCCCCCGCCCCGGAGGCCCGCTGGTGAGTTGCCTCCGGACCTCTCGTCCATACCTCCCGAGTACCACGACCTCTTGGAGGTTTTCAGTAAGACCAGGGCTCAGGCCCTTCCACCTCACCGCCCCTATGACTGCGCCATCGACCTCCGCCAAGGGGCTCCCCTTCCCGGCAGCCGCCTCTACAGTCTGACTGTCCCGGAGAAGAAGGCGATGGATCTCTACATCTCTGAGTCATTGGAAGCAGGACTCATTCGGCCTTCCTCCTCCCCGGTGGCGGCCGGGTTCTTCTTTGTTGGTAAGAAGGATGGGGACCTGCGACCCTGCATCGACTATCGTCAGCTCAACGAGATCACCATCAAGAACAAGTACCCTCTACCTCTCATGAGCTCCACCTTCGAGCCACTGACCCAGGCCTCGTTCTTCACCAAGCTGGACCTCCGGAGTGCCTACCATCTTGTCCGTATCCGTGAGGGCGATGAATGGAAGACCGCCTTCAAGACCCCCAGGGGCCACTACGAGTACCTAGTAATGCCGTTCGGCCTCACCAACGCCCCGGCGGTATTCCAGGCACTCATGAACGACGTCCTTCGTGACATGCTGGAGGTGTTCGTGGTGGTGTACCTGGACGACATTCTCATCTTTTCCAGGACCCTCGAGGAACACATCCAGCATGTCCGCCGTGTGCTGGAGCGCCTCCTCCACAATCGGCTCTTCGTCAAGGCGGAGAAGTGCCGTTTCCACTCCAACTCCGTCGACTACCTGGGCTTCATCGTTGAGAAGGGCTTGACCCGAGCGGATCCTCGCAAGATCCAGGCTGTGGAGGATTGGCCAGAACCCACCACTCGGAAGGAGTTACAGAGTTTCCTCGGGTTCGCCAACTTCTACCGAAGGTTCATCCGGAACTACAGTCAAGTGGCGGAGCCACTTACCAAGCTGACCTCCCCCGCTCTGCCGTTCGACTGGTCCCCAGCGGCATGCGCTGCGTTCCGCTCCCTCAAGAGAAGGTTCACTTCCGCCCCTATCCTGCTCCACCCTGACCCCAAGAGACAGTTCATCGTGGAGGTGGACGCCTCGGATTCTGGCCTGGGCGCTGTCCTATCCCAACGTTCTCTTTCAGACCAGAAGGTGCATCCTTGCGCCTTCTACTCGCGTCGCTTCCTCCCTGCCGAGAGGAACTACGACACCGGCAATCGGGAGCTGCTGGCGGTCGTGGCTGCGCTGGAGGAGTGGCGTCATTGGCTAGAGGGTGCCGAGGAGCCTTTTACCATCTGGACGGACCACAAGAACCTGACGTTCATCCGCGCTTCCAGGCGCCTCAACGGTCGGCAGGCGAGATGGGCCAGTTTCCTCAGTCGGTTCGACTTCTCGCTGACCTTCCGCCCCGGTTCCCGCAACACGAAGGCCGACTCCCTGTCCCGGATGCACTCCAAGGGGGCTCCACCCTCTGAGGACCCTACTCCCATCCTCCCGGAGGCCCGAGTGGTTGGAGCCATCACCTTGGGCATCGAGGGTGTGGTAAGGCGTGCCCTACGCTTCCAACGTGCTCCTAGCAACGTCCCTAGGAGTCGTCTCTTCGTCCCCGACTCTGTCCGGTCCCAGGTACTGCTGTGGGGCCATACCAGCCGGTTCGCCTGCCACCCTGGCGTCCATCGCACGTTCTCCTTCCTGGCTCGTCGTTTCTGGTGGCCCACCATGCGGAACGACGTCAAGGAGTTCGTATTGGCCTGCACGGTCTGTGCCCGCAGCAAGGCCTCTCACCAGGCACCCTCCGGGCTCTTGCAGCCACTTCCCGTTCCGAGCCGTCCGTGGTCACATGTGGCGCTGGACTTCGTCACTGGTCTGCCCTCCTCCCAGGGGAACACCTGCCTTCTGACCGTGGTGGATCGATTCAGCAAGGGGGTTCACCTCGTGGCCCTCTCCAAGCTTCCCTCGGCGGCCGAGACGGCGGACCTCCTGACGCACCACGTGTTCCGCCTTCATGGGTTTCCCCAGGACATCGTCTCTGACCGGGGGCCCCAGTTCACCTCCCAGGTATGGCGGGCCTTTTGCAAGGGATTGGGGGCAACGGTCAGTCTTTCCTCTGGTTATCATCCCCAGACTAACGGGCAGACGGAGAGGATGAACCAGAGCGTGGAGTCTGCTCTTCGGTGTGTGGCAGCCGAGAGACCAGCATCCTGGAGCCGTTTCCTTCCCTGGGTTGAATACTCCATCAATTCAATGGTCAGTTCCGCCACCGGCCTCTCCCCCTTTGAGGTCTCCCTGGGCTACCAGCCCCCTCTTTTCCCCGCACAGGAGACGGAAGTGGCAGTTCCCTCCGTGCAGGTCCACCTCGACCGCTGCCGACGAGTTTGGGAGATCACCAGGACCGCGCTGCTCCGGACATCTGAGCGCGCCTGTCGTGGTGCCGACCGGCGCCGGATTCCTGCGCCGACTTACCGCCCTGGGCAGAGGGTGTGGCTCTCCGCAAAGGACCTCCCGCTACGGTCCTCGGCCAAGAAGCTCAACCCCCGTTTCGTCGGACCTTTCGAGGTCCTGAAGGTACTCAGTCCGGCGGCCCTGCGCCTGAAACTTCCTGCATCCATGCACATCCACCCCGTGTTCCATGTCTCCCGGGTTAAGCCCGTCTCCCTCAGTCCCCTTATGCCTCCAGCTCCTGATCCGCCGCCTCCCGTGTTGGTGGATGGTCACCCCCAGTGGCAGGTCCGCCGGTTGATGGGCGTTCGTCAGCGGGGCCGGGGGTTCCAATACCTGGTGGACTGGGAGGGTTATGGCCCTGAGGAGCGTAGCTGGGTCTCCCGGCAGCTCATCGTGGATCCCGGCTTGATCACTGACTTCCATCGTGCCCATCCTGACGAGCCGGGTCGGCCTGGTCGCCGGGTGGCTCCCGTGGAGGGGGGGGTACTGTGAGGTTTCTGTCCTTGCTCACTCACTCGTTCTGTTCCTTTTAACCACCTCGCTCTGTTTTCATTTGTTTCTGTTAATCATTCAATTCCCCCATTCACACGCTTCTTCCCAGTGACGTCGTCAGAGACGTCGTTGATTGGTTCTCTCCCGTCCGCACGCTTTTCAATCACATTCCCCAGCTGTCACTGCTTGTCAATCAATCAATCCTGTATTATTTATACCCCGTTTCTCCACTCTAGTTTTGTTGGATCGTTTTGTTATTTTTCTGTTTGCATTCTCCGTTCCTGCTGCTGCTGCTGTTTGCTCTCTGTGCTTTACCTCCAGGATATTCCAAGAAGCCTTCCTCTTGGACACCTTTTCCCCGTGGCGACGCGCTCGCTCCGCTGCTGTTCCAGCACTCATTACGCACTACGTCTGGGTGAGTTTTTTACTGACTGTCTTGATCAAATTCCGTTTTCGTGTGTTTCTATAACACTGAAGATTACCACCTTTTTTATCAGACAGTCACTCACCCAGCGATCGCCTTTTTGTTGTTCTCACTGGGATAATATTTTTGGGACTTTACATCTCCCACTGTGTGTTGTTCACACCGAAGATATTATTCACATTGGATTGTTTTTTGGACTTCACTCTCAGTGTCTATTTTTGCACCGAAGATATTCACTTGGGATTGTGTTTTGGAACAGTGCTCACTGTGTGTATTTACACGAAGATATTCACTTGGGATTGTGTTTTGGAACTTTGCTCACTGTGTGTATTTACACGAAGATTAGTTCACTTGGATAACTTTAGTATTTGGGTACAAGTCACCTCTCCTGTTCTCCTGCTCGTTCCACCTGCACCCTTGTTGACTCGCTCCCTCTCTCTCTCTCTCGGTCCCGCAACACTTCGGAGATTCTGCCGAGAGAAGTCTGCAGAGCGGCTCAGACGTCAGCATCTGCTACCCCCTACTACCACCACGGGAGAAGCTGCAGAGCAGCAGAACATTTTCCCCCTTGCTTGTGTACCTGTCTTGTTTGACTTGACTATTCTGTGCTCATTAATTAGTCTCAATAAACAAGCCCTTGTTTTTGGCAACTCTGAATTCCTACTCTCTTGTGTCGTGCGTTTGGGGTCGGTGTCAAACCATAACAGTATAATTATTTTTTAAGTTTACATATCAACATTATCTGGCCATCCTCAGTAAATAGTAAATAATATCAAACTTGCCAAAGACCAGAGTTTGGACGGGCACGCACGCACGCACGCACGCGCACACACACACACACACACACACACACACACACACACACACACACACACACACACACACACACACACACACACACACAACACACACACACACACACACACACACACACACACACACACACACACACACACACACACACACAGTGTATCTGCCCTGTTCTCTCTCTCTCTCTGTCTCTCTCTCTCTATCTCTCTCTCTCTCTCTCTCTCTCTCTCTCTCTCTCTCTCTCTCTCTCTCTGTCTCTCTCTGCATCCTCTTATCAGTTGTTTTGTATTGAGCCGTACTATATTGTACCCATTCTGCAATCTGTTAATAAAGTTTTCAATCAATCAATCAATCAATCAATCAATCAATCAATC
>NC_140178.1:15919598-15932098 GCF_963971535.1 Notolepis coatsorum
GGGGCTACCGTGGACAGGGTGAGCAGCTTTAAGTACCTGGGGGTCCACATCTCAGAAGACCTGACATGGACAACACACATAGACTCAGTCGTAAAGAAGGCGAAGCAGCGCCTCTACCACCTGAGACAGTTAAGGAAGTTCAGAGTATTGGGGAAGATACTCCAGTCCTTCTACTCTGGAGCTGTAGAGAGCATCTTGACTGGAAACATCACTGCCTGGTATGGAAACAGCAAGGCACAGGACAAGAAGGCCCTACAGAGAGTGGTGCGCTCAGCTGAGCGTACTACGGGTATTGCACTACCACCCCTGCAGGTCTTATATAACAAGAGGTGCAAATCCAGAGCCTTTAGAATAATGAAAGACCCTCACCACCCCAACAACAGCCTGTTCAAGCTGCTGCGGTCAGGCAAACGCCTGCACACACCAGCAACTAGGACAGAGAGACTTCGGCTCAGCTTCTTCCCCCAGGCCATCAGAGTCTTGAACACGGAACTCTCCACACACAAGCACACATGAGCACATGTAACAGGGAAGCCCGTGGGTATGTCCACAGTCACGGAAACAGGTGTGTTGACGAGTAACTGTGGCAGTGCGGGCTGGTAAATTAAACTCACGTCCCCATAACAGGGTTAACAGACGCATAGGTACAGTAGCTAGGAGTGAATTCACTTCTTAGTGCAGCGGCCTGTGTCGTCGCCTGCGGATGCGGGAGCCCCCTGTTCGACTCCCCCTCGGGACATTCTCATTTAACATCAAACACAACGCAGACCCAGTATGATCCGTCACAGTGGTGCCCAGTGACCCGGATGTCCTGAGGGGCGTGAGTTTAGGGAGGTGAGTGTAACAGGGAAGCCCGTGGGTATGTCCACAGTCACGGAAACAGGTGTGTTGACGAGTGACTGTGGCAGTGCGGGCTGGTAAATTAAACTCACTTCCCCATAACAGGGTTAACAGACGCATAGGTACGGTAGTTAGGAGTGAATTCACTTCTTAGTGCAGTGGCCTGTGTCGTCGCCCACGGACGCGGGAGCCCCCTGTTCGACTCCCCCTCGGGACATTCTCATTTAACATCAAACACAACGCAGACCCAGTATGATCCGTCACACACACATATAACACACACACTGTATACGCTCACACACTAACAGTCACTTTAGCATGAACACACACACACACACATGCTGCACACACACACACACACATACACAGGGGGCGAAATTAAAGCCCGCCGCCCGCCAGGGGCGCTCAGTTTTTACCTTTGGCGCTTGCCACTGGGGTGTCTGTCCGCCGTGTGGCGTGTAGACGTGTAGTTCATAACGATACTCTTATTTTGAAAATCTGTGCGGGTCTCATTTCCGCTCCAAGCGCAGTTCCAGTCATAATATCGATGGCTCCGGCAGTTAGCAGCATTCGGTTCGTATGATACTCTTATTTTGAAAGAAACCGTGGCAACGAGTCATATCTGCCCAGCCGGGCCAGCCCTGCAGCGGGATACTATTGGCTTCTGCTCATATCAACACAGAGAGGCAGTCTGCTCTCGTCTAGACCGGACCTCCATGAGCTACCGTTACTGTTTAAACAATGACCCAGTCAACTATTCACTTTTAGTTTAATACATGATGAGGCATTGTCTAACGGTATCTAGCTGGCTAACTACTGATATCAACAAATGCTCCAGCAATAGTCGACTCGAGTGCATAATACCTCCGTTCCCTCGTTAGCTAGCTCACGTTAGCTAGCTCACGTTAGATCTATATGTCCCAGTAAACTAAATTGTCTTAACGTTACCTAGCGGGCTAGCAGTAGCTACAGATAGCTCCTGATATCAATGTCTTATAACATTGATTCAATGCGTATTGTAGCTGAGGGCTTTATGAATGTGATTTGACCAAAGAACCCTAACATTATACCAATAGGGTCCAGCTGCAGCGCCGGAGAATCCTTGCATGCTGAATGTAGAGTATTAGTATAGGGTCCCGCTGCAGCACAGGAGAATCCTTTTTGGAGCTGGAGGCTACTAGAGTACACACAGACAGTGGAGCTGTTTGCAGATAGCGAGCATTTTGACTTATTGCGTGGTGGCGATGTCTCGCAGATAATACAACTACAAGTATGATTATATAATATATATTTTATTTAAAAAGATTTTTTTTATATAAAATTATATATATATATATTTTTTTTATCAAAAAAAATTTGGCAGGTAAGAAATATGCTTGGCGGGTAGATTCTTCCCATCTACCCGCCACTGGCCGGTGAGTCAAAAAGTTAATTTCGCTCCCTGCACACACACACACACATGCTGCACACGCTCACACTCAACGGTCACTTTATACAATGAAAAGGTCACCCAGAAAAAAAATAAACGGGAGTGGTTCTTGTATAGTAAATAGATGGATATACTGTAGCAAGATAGCATACAGATATATACTGTATAACTGTAGATTGTATAGTATAGTATTGTATAGTAGTGTACATAAGACCCAGTGCCTCATCCGTAGCTAACATTGTATTGTACTATCGCAGGACCTTAGCATGTCTTTTACCATGCTTTTTGTAAACTTTATGTACATTATACCTGTTATGTCTTATTCTTATTACTTGTATTATTGCACAAATGTCTTATTCTTATTACTTGTATTATTGCACAATCGCTGTGGGCATGACCCCCCGCATTTCACTGTATGCTTGTATGCTGTGACAAATAAAACTCTTGACTTGACTTGACTTGTCTGTGTAGGGAGTCCTATGCAGCAGTTAACTAACACTTCACCGCTGTACAACAGAGGCTATCAGATGTTCATCAGTGTTTTGTCGATGGTATCGACCCGTGACACCCACTAAAACACTGATGTCACAACATCAAAGGAGTGGGCCGCGTGGCTAGGTAGTGGATGATTTTAAGTGTGATAAGAGAAACAAAAGATCTGTCGCAACTTCGTCCTTCAACCAAGGTGCTGAACTGGAAACATCAAGTGAGAGAGTTTTTTAGAGAGTTAAAACAAATTATGCTTTTTATTCATACAACTAAAACCAACGTGTTCCGATTTACTGCCCCCCTTTGTAGACTAGAGCAACATAGGCTTACTGCCCCTCACCTTAGTAGACTAGAGCAACACAGCGGGGGAGGGGGGGGAGGGGGGGGGGGGGTGACAGTGGCTTGGGAGGTAGACTAGTCGTTCTGGCAATCCGGAGGTTCTCGGTTCGATTCCCGCTCCTCCCGGGCAGCGTGTCGATGTGTCCTTGAGCAAGACACTTTAAACCACTAATTGCTCCCGATGAGCAGGTTGGCACCTTGCATGGTTGCCTCCGCCGTCGGTGTGTGAATGTGTGAGTGAATGGGTAAAATGTGAGGAACAAATTGTAAAGCGCTTTGGACAAAAGCTGTTATATAAAAAAGCAGCCATTTACCATTTACAGCCTTACTGCCCCTCACCTTAGTAGACTAGATCAACACAGGCTTACTGCGCCCAAGTATGACAACAAAACATTGAATGCATCTCAGAGTATAATTGCACTCCTCTAAGCCCGGTCTCCAGTTTGTTTTGTCCTTATCTCCCGAGGGGATTACGTTTCCCCGGAGACTCAGCATCCTATAGGGAGAGAACATGACCTCACACTGTCCTCTGCTCTCCAGAGTCATCAGCGCTTCCAGTAATTGTCCAGTTCCCTGTATGGATGGACACTGAGCTGGGTGGATGATGAGCAGTGTGTGTGTGTGTGTGTGTGCGTGTGTGCGTGTGTGTGTGTGTGTGTGTGTGTGTGTGTGTGTGTGTGTGTGTGTGTGTGTGTGTGTGCGTGCGTGCATGCGTGAGTGTGTGTGTGTGTGTGTGTGTGCGTGCGTGCGTGCACACATGTACAGTATATGTACACATAATGTTTTACTGCCTAATTAGACTCTGTTTACAGATGACATTACTTGGACTGCATAGTGACATGAACGGGAGTGGAGCAGGCTTGTTTGTGCACTATATGACATAACGGCATAGAGAGCTCAGTGGAAGAGTGACGGACCTGCAGGAGATGATGCGTACACAGTACAAGATCTGAATAGCTCCAGTTGTTCAAGTTCTGTGCCTATACAGTACATCATGCTGCAGGAATATAATATAATATAATATAATATAATATAATATAATATAATATAATATAATATAATATAATATAATATAATATAATATACTATACTATACTATACTATACTATACTATACTATACTACAATACAATACACTACACTACACTACACTGTAATGTAATGTAATGTAATGTAATATATTATAATGTAATAAAATACAATATAATTGAATGTAATGTAATATAACATAACATATTCCTTTATTGATCCCCTTGGGGACATTTGGGCACCATAGCCGGATGGGGGAGGGGAGGTACCGGTATTGGCAGGGTAATATTTAAAAAACATAAATATAGGCAATACAATTTGATCTGAATATAGAAATATGAGGAAAATAAACAGTATAAACAATATAATTAACTCTGAATATAAAAATACGAGAAAAATAAACAGTGTAAACAAAGGTGCAGATGATGGTCTGTGTATGCCCCATCAGTTATACGTTGCAATAAATATAGGCAATACAGACTTTGGATCTGAATATATACTATGAGTAAGAGTAAAAGTAAACAGTACACACAAGGTGCAGTATACACAATGAATGAAATGAATTAACGAATGAATGAATGAATGAATGAATGAATGAAAACTTTATTTAACAGATTGCAGAATGGGTACAATACAGTACGGCTCAATACACACAATTGTTAAGGGGATGCAGACCAGAGAAAGACGTTTGTCTTTCTGGCATGATATACGTCATATGTTGTAGTCCGTGCAGGTTTTGGTGGTTAAGAGTCAGACACACTTGGTCAGACATCCCTATATTCACTATTTAGTACTATTTGATCTAACTAGCTCCAGTGGTTATATAAGTTCTGTGCCTATATACACAGTAGCTGCAGGAACCCTCTTCCCCTCCATTCCCCCAGTGGATCCAGTGCTCGCTGTTGCATGACAAGATAATATCTAGCTTCCCTTGCATTGTGTTCTCGTGAATAAATGTACCAAATAATAATAGTTTGTGGTTCCTTTCGGAGGAAAGAAAGAAAGAGTGATGTCCTTGTTTGCTTCAAGAGTGGTATCTGTTTGACGGCGGTCAGTGGTCTGCAGCTTTCCCTTTGTAGAGAGCAATAACATAGACCACTTTCTGTCCAGTCTAAACAAACAAGCCTGGAACTGGTCTGCTTGTTATAGTCCTCTTCAAGATTCAAGATTCAAGAGGTTTATTTGTCACATACATACCAGGGCATACAGTGAAATGCGGGTGGTCATGCGATACGTGGAGAAGCTAGCTTGTTTTGCTTTTTTTTTTACACAGACTGAGTGCACTGATTTGTGTTTTTACACCGGCTGAGCACAGTTTTACACAAACTGAGTGCACTGATTTGTGTTTTTAACTTGGCTGATCACACTGATTTGTGTTTTTACACTGGCTGATCACACTGATTTGTGTTTACTTTTTACACAGACTGAGCGCACTGATTTGTGTTTTTACACAGGCTGAACGCACTGATTTGTGTTTTTACACAGGCTGAGCTCACTGATTTGTGTTTTTACACAGGCTGAACGCACTGATTTGTGTTTTTACACAGTCTGAGTTCACTGATTTGTGTTTTTACACAGTCTGAGCTCACTGATTTGTGTTTTTACACAGGCTGAACGCACTGATTTGTGTTTTTACACAGTCTGAGCTCACTGATTTGTGTTTTTACACAGGCTGAATGCACTGATTTGTGTTTTTACACAGCCTGAGTGCAAGTTTTGTTTTATTTGTCAGATATAAGGTACATGTACATCACAGTGAAATGATTGGTTCTCTATGAGCCTCCTGAGAATGTGCTTCATACTGTACAGTACAACCACTATACAAAATATACAATATACAAAACTAAAGTACGAATGCAAACAAAATGCAAAATGCTAAAATATTGTTAGAGATGTAGTGCAAATATTTCAGTAATAAATAGATATGGTGCGACAGTGGCTCAGGAGGTAGAGCAGTCATCTGGCAATCCGGAGGTTACAGGTTCGATTCCCGCTCCTCCCAGGCAGTGTGTCGAAGTGTCCTTGAGCAAGACACTTAGCCCCTAACTGCAGGTTGGCACCTTGCATGGTGTGTGAATGTGTGAGTGAACGGGTAAAATGTGAGGAACACATTGTAAAGTGCTTTGGATAAAAGAGCTATATAAATGCAGCCATTTACCATTTAGATAAAATCGATAAAACATGGTATAGTTTTAAGTGTTTAAAGTGTCTAAAGTGAATCTTAACACATCCTGCGCCAAAAACGTCGTACAACGTGTTTCAAGTTCATGCTAATTCTGCTAAGTCTGATGCAGTGTGAGCCGGCACAACTCTGCAACGCTTCAATACTGCCCCCTGGTGGATGATCGGCGAGTTGCCAAACCGGAAATGGCCGAGTCGATCTCGGTGCGTCTCCGAAATGCGTCCGGCCACTCGCATATTGTTGCGGGACTCTAGACACACATCCGTGTGTAGCGATCGCTGCCATAACGCAATAATCGATACGATTTGGCTGTGTATTATGATTATACAAACCGGAAATGGATTTAGGCGATCACCATCAAATAAGTGGGATCTTTTTCCTCCAGTATCATCGTCGAACGGTAAGAGGACGCTGACGTTACTTTCAGCCTGTTTGTTTATTATTATCCATGCAAACTGCTCTGATCAATATATCACCCATACTACATAAAGCATTTAACAACGATCACGGAATTATAAACGACCCCCCCCCCCCCCCCTCCGTTCATCTGCGCATGATCAGTCATAATGTTTAGGATCATGTACAGTTGACATTTTTAATATAGCGTGGATCGGCAACAAACGGCATTTGATAATCTATATAAATGCGTTTATACCTATATCTCACGTTCTAGGAATTACTGCAGAAAACGATAAAAACATATTTATATTCTAGACGGTATTTTCGTATGAATGTATGGATGAAAAAGTAAAACGTTCCTACATCCTGAACGATAGATAATCGATGTTGAATGGGCCATAGTAATGTCAATTTAGCAATACAATTTAAAAAGTTATAGCCCTGCAAAGAAGGTGAACATCTCCATAGACTTACAGTGTTGGTAGAGAATGGTATAAGATGCTCAAATTGCGTGGCAGGGAATGTGTTAAAGGTGAATGTTTAAAGTGATGTGGATGTGTATGGAGTGAATGTCGAATGGATGGGTTAGTGTTGCATAAAGATTTGTGTTTACAGATAATAACACATGTTCCTGGGACCCTCGCTGCTTGCGTGATTAGCTCCCCCATAAGGGGGTCAGCGGGGAGGCCTGACCCCGTGGCCTTTCATGGGAGAGTTGTTGCTGTTTGAGGCCCAGTTGTACAGTAGGTCTCATCTGTGAGAATGGAACAGTGTCTGGATGTGGCTGCCTCAGGCCTCGCACGACAGTGGCTCAGGAGGCAGAGCGGTCGCCTGGTAATCAGAAGGTTCCTGGTTTTTGAGCAAGACACTTATAATATAATACAATATAATACAATATAATGTAATATAATATCATATCATATCATATAATGTAATATAATATAATATAATATCATGTAATGTAATATCATAATGTAATATAATATCATATAATTCATGTAATATAATATACTATAATGTAATATCATATAATGTAATATAATATCATATAATTAATGTAATATAATATAATGTAATGTCATATAATATAATACAATATGATGTAATATAATATCATATAATTAATGTAATATACTATAATGTAATATAATATAATGTAATATAATATCATATAATTAAAGGGGACATGTCTTGCTATTCCTTTCACTATTTGGGCAACTTTACACAATTCCTGTGAGTCTATGGAACACATCTGTAAAGTTTTTTTCAAAATAATTCATTGTTTTGTATTTCTAATCAAGTATTCTAAAGCAGCATTTTTCCACTTCAAGATTTCAAGCTGTTTTGGGCTGAACTCCGCCCATAAGCGCTTTGAGTGACAGTCACCCACAGTCAGACAGAGGCAGACAGAGGCAGACAGGCAGACAGAGAGAGATAGAGAGATAGAGGAGGGGGATACTAATTAATTTCGCTGTGGGGGGTCATAATCCCATGGGACAATGCATTGGTAACTTGTTTCAAATGACAATATATACCCCTGTGAATATTATTGCATGGATCGGAATACGGGCGCCAGTCGAGGTTGTGTGTAAATGCGTGTGTGCTTCCCCGAGAGAGAGACGCTCCTGTCCCTCTCTCTCTCTTTTTCCCTCTCTATCTCTCTCTCTCTCCCTCTCTATCTCTCTCTCCCTCTCTCTCTCGCTCGCTCGTTCTCTGCCTCTCTCTGTCGGCACCCACCCGCTTGAGGAAGTGTGGTATTTCCACTCGCTCTGTTGTTGAGCGAATGGTTGCGCTACAACCATAGAGGGGGCGTTACTGCAGATCAGTGCCTTATTCACGTCAGCAAAACAGTCAAATCAGAATAGCGTAGTTCACTGGGGGAGGATATTGTCTCAACTGAATTAGAGCAATCTGCCAAAAGGAGAATTAGAGACACAGACCCATTGATACAAACTCCCATTGCTATAAAACAATGCTAAACACTGGAAAAGGCCATTTATAAGACACAGGACCTTTAATGTAATATGATATAATGTAATATCATATAATGTAATGTCATTGTGCTGCACACAGCAGCATCACACCTGGACAAGAGGCAGGGGAACTATGTGAGAATGCTGTTCATCGACTACAGCTCAGCATTCAATACCATAGTCCCCTCCAAACTCATAGCCAAGCTCAGGGACCTGGGCTTGAACTATGACCTCTGCCAGTGGGTCTTGGACTTCCTGACGGGCAGACCCCAGGTGGTAAGAGCAGGCAACTGCACCTCCTCATCCATCACGCTCAACATAGGGGCCCCCCAGGGCTGTGTTCTGAGCCCCCTCCTCTACTCCCTGTACACACATGACTGCGTGGCACAGCGGAACAACAACACAATCATCAAATTTGCTGATGACACAGTAGTGGTGTCCCACCTGATCTTTGCCAACGACGAGAGGGCCTACCTGGAAGAGGTAGAGAATCTGTCACAGTGGTGTCAGGAGAACTGCCTCTCCCTGAACGTCAGCAAAACAAAAGAGATGATTGTGGACTTCAGGAGGTCGGGGGTCAAGGACTACAGCCCCCTCAGCATCGACGGGGCACCGGTTGAGAGAGTGAACAGTTTCAAGTACCTCGGAGCCCACATATCCGAGGACTTGACATGGACCCCACACATTGACAGTGTTGTGAAGAAGGCACGACAACGCCTCTACTTCCTCAGGCGCCTAAGGAAGTTCCAAGTCAGTCAGAAGATCCTTAGGAACTTCTACTCATGTACAATAGAGAGCATCCTGACTGGCAACATCACCTCCTGGTTTGGGAATAGCACTGCACAAGACCGTAGCAGACTACAAAGAGTGACACGTTCAGCCGAACGCACAATTGGAGGGGGGCTTCCCACCCTCCAGAACATTTACAACAAGCGGTGCAGGGGGAAGGCTAAGAGAATTATTAAGGACTCGAGCCACCCGAACAACTGCCTCTTTGAACTGCTGCGGTCAGGCAAGCGA
Organism: Notolepis coatsorum; assembly: GCF_963971535.1. Classification (NCBI taxonomy): domain Eukaryota; kingdom Metazoa; phylum Chordata; class Actinopteri; order Aulopiformes; family Paralepididae; genus Notolepis; species Notolepis coatsorum. Next base: position 15,929,298 of record NC_140178.1, read on the forward strand.
TACCGGAGTCTTAAGGCGAGCACAGAAAGACTCAGAAGAAGCTTCTATCCCCAGGCCATCAGGCTGCTAAACGAACAATAAACACTATGCAACAACCATCAAATGCACACAGCACACACACCCACACGCACACACTCACTTAAACAAACAACACACTGCAGCACCCACTCTCCACACTTTAGATCACACAAACACACTTTATATTTATATTTATTGATAAAGGATTTGCACTACAACTCGTACACCTACTGTAAATTGTACCTAAATTGCACCTCATCCCATTTCTGCCTTGCACTATATAGTATTGTATATTAGTACACTGCATAGTATTGTATATTATATGGTAACTCAGTTACGTTTATTCTGCATCGAACATTGTACATATGTCTATACTGAACACTGTGACCTCATTTTTTTTTACTTCTAATTTACATGCTATACTATGTTATTTTATTCATACTTATCTTGTCTTGCACAGTCTCTGGAGCGTAACAGTAAGAAGCATTTTGTATAAAAGTATTCTGTACTTCTGTATGACAACTATTAAAGAAACTTGAACTTGAACTATAGTACAATATAATGTAATATAATATCATATAATATAATATATAATATCATGTAATGTAATATCATATAATATAATATAATGTAATGTAATGTAATGTAATATAATATCATATAACGTAATATAATATAATATTCCCGGTTTGATCGAAGTGTCCTTGAGCAAGACACTTATAATATAATATCATATAATATTCCTGGTTTGATCGAAGTGTCCTTGAGCAAGACACTTATAATATAATATTCCCGGTTCGAAGTGCCCTTAACTCTTTAATTGCCAAACCCGAGATAAGTCGGGTTAACTCGCCATGCGTTGGCTGCCAGACCCGAGATATCTCGGGTTTTGGTCGTTTATTCTTTTATTAAATATTTTTATTCATTATTCATCCAGGGACCTTGGTGTTACCATAGGGAATGAGTCTGAGATCGCCAAAGTGCAATACCGGCCGCATCCAGCTAGACGGCATATCGAGCACCCTTTGAGACCTTATATCTTGGCCTGTGCAATGGTCAAATGTTTCCGGGCGCAGTTTTCTGGGTTGGGCCAGTCGAGCGGTTCTCCCGGTTGCATTGAAGCGCGTCAAATGCTCCCGATCCATATGTTGTGGTGGGTTATGTCGTGGACCAAATGGACCAGATGGCGATCAAACAATTGGAATATTATTTTTGGAATACTCCCGATCACAGGTAAGGACTATCTGACGTCAATTCTGGCTTGATCGTGCAATGCTTTTATACCGATCGAGCTGATCAACATTTTTAGTGTTCAATACGAATGCCATTACTGGCAATCAAATAATCAGAAACGACCCCCCCCCCCCTTTCATGCATTCATGATGAAACATAATACCTATTATATAGATTTGATTTGGGAATAGTAGCGTGTCCAGGCAAGAAACGGCAACGCTTATAGGATTCACGTATGAGGCTATAACTCAGCCTTTCGGGAATTACCCCAGACCACTCTAAAACTATACTTATATTCACCACCGTATCACACGGGAACGTATGGATGAATTTTTTTTAAATTTTTCACATATTGAACGATAGATAGTTGATGTCAAATGGGCCATAGTATTGTATCCATAGCTATAATATAGAATATAGTTATAGCTCTACAAACAAGGTGACACACTCCTATCTTTTAAAGTGTGGCATTGCTACAACGGGACCCGTCTAATAGCTGGCGCTGAATATACACTTATAATATAAATAATATAATATAATATTCCCGGTTTGATCGAAGTGTCGAAGCAAGACACTTAACCCCTTAAGTGCTCCCCACGAGCAGGTTTAGGCACCTCGCACGGTCGCCTCCGCCGACGTGTGGGTGAACGTGTCGAGTGAACGGGTGAACGTGAGGCATAAGTTGTAAAGCACTTTGGATAAAAGTCGCTCCGTATAAATGCAGCCCGTCCATCCGTCTCGGTCACAGTGCGCGTCTCCAGCGCGGGGCCTCCGCAGGGCTTCTGGAGCGGCCGTGTTGATGATGAATCCATGACATTTAGCTGAACCGAGGCACCATTTGTTTCCCTGCTGCTACACTCTGCCAGGCGCCTGGAGCAGAAATCACCCACAGACAGAAGCACGTCGTCCTCAGCTATGTGGCATCGCAACTCGGTCGGAACAAATGAGAAGCCCCTCGCAGTTATTTTGGCAGTATTGCCGAGCTACCCGCAAGCCATGTTTACATACCAGCAGTGACTAGTATCTTCTTAAAGGGCACTTCAGGTGTTTTTAACCATGGACCCAAATCTTTCCTCATCATGCGGGGTTCTAATTGAATAATAGGGACAACTATTTCTGTAATTGGTCCAGTATTGAGGGAGACCGCTTCAGCCGGTAGCCACAAAGACGGGCTGCAATGTAATCATGCAGGACAAACGTGTACATCCATAGGCGTCAATTTAAGGGGGGGGGGTTGCAGCGGACCTCAATATTTATATGAGGTCATTTGTCCCCCTCGAAAAATATAGCTAATATGAAAGACAACCCCCTCCCCAAAGGTAAAGTAATCTTTAAAGATGTGATTTCTTGTGACTTTAACATTGGTTGTTGATATGTACATGATTCTGAAAAAAAAACTGTACAGGATGACTGTGATTGGTTTAAATAAATACAAACAAGACGCAGTGTTACCCTATAGCGGAATGATGTCCTATAGGGCAGTGGTTCTCAACTGGTCTAGCCTCGGGACCCAACATTTCCCTTAGTCATTAAGTCGCGACCCAAATTTT
>NC_140178.1:15937098-15954598 GCF_963971535.1 Notolepis coatsorum
ATGACAGCTGACCTGGACTCATGCTTGCTGGGGTATTTATACTATTAGTTAAGGAAATCACTCTGCTGCACATAACCCATATAACTCTGTACGATAGCATGTACAATAATGCTGTGTATTCTTACCGTATATATATATCTATCCACATCTGTCTGTACATACCTGTATATAATCCTTTTTACATATTTGTTGATACTAAATCTATATCTGTACAGTATATCCCTTACCTACTCTTACTAGTCACACTGCTGGCCAGTATGACTTACTACCATAGTGTCTTATATCTGTATCACTGTACATATTAATACTAAAACTCTGTACATACATCTGATTAGCACTATTACTCAGTAATGCTAATTTATATACGTTTGGCTACTTAAAATTATTGAATGTACAGAGAGAGAGAGAAAGAGAGAGGGAGAGTGTCTCAGTCTGCACATACATCTGATTAGTCACTATTACTCAGTAGTACTCATTTATATATTTTATACCCAGTTTAATCACCTGTACATTGTATATTACTATTGCACTTTACTGTTTACATTTGCACTCTGGTTTGATGCTTGTTTGCATTGTACTGTACTTGTGCTGTATGATGACAATACATTTTAATCTAATCTAATCTTTGTATCTCTCTCTATATTTGCGCTGTCTCCCTCCCTCCCTTTTCTTTGTCTCTCTCCACTATCCCACCAGCCCACCCTTCTTTCTCTCTCTTTCTTTCTTTCTTTCTTTCTTTCTTTCTTTCTTTCTTTCTTTCTTTCTTTCTTTCTTTCTTTCTTTCTTTCTTTCTTTCTTTCTTTCTTTCTTTCTTTCTTTCTTTCTTTCTTTCTTTCTTTCTTTCTTTCTTTCTTTCTTTCTCTCTCTCTCTCCCGCTCTCTCTCTCTCTCTCTCTCTCTCTCTCTCTCTCTCTCTCTCTCTCTCTCTCTCTCTCTCTCTCTCTCTCTCTCTCTCTCTCTCTCTCTCTGTCATTTACTGCATTAGATTGTTTCTCGCTCTACACATCATACTTTTTTATCATAGCTCAATCTACAGCCAAAACGGAAACCTGCAAACCATCAGCTAGACCGCTTATTGTCACTGAGACAGCAGGTCATGCTCATTATGCAAAAACAAATATCGCTCGCAGACAGGATATACTGTATTTCCTGTTCTCATGCGACTTGGAAATGTTGTTGACGCAACAGAGAATATGCTCATAATAATAGATATGAAAATAATAGATTTTCTTTGGATGAATTGAAAGCATTCACTGCCCTTCTCGCCACATCGCCCCCATGGAATCGGTGTGGGGATACATGAGATGTTGACAGCTGCTGGTCAGAAAGGTTTAAGCATGTTTTCAAGGAAAGCGCTTCAGAGAATGTTATTCAACCGTTTACAGAGAGAGGAGTGGCCCACGCGTTAGTTGACAAATTGAACATTCGGATGTGGAGTCACAGGGGTGGAATTGCAAGGAAAGCCAGTGCATGTTATGAGTTGAGGCAACGCACATATTATGGGCAAAGCAAGCCTCTGGAAGATGAGGGGAATACGAGTGAAAGTGACAGGGGGGCAGTGGGCTAAAAGTGACTGGCTTAAGGAGGGATGTGTGGAAGACGGGATGGATAATCATGGTTTATCCTCTTAAAATGAGATACGATAAGATTAATTAAATTAAACTGGACTTTGAAGAAGTCTTTATTCATTGCACACATTGACAATGTCATCATGCAGTGACACACACATGCGATGGGCGGCACACACAGATACACACACATGCAATTTGTTTTGGGTCGCCGATGAAATGTTCCTCTCTGCGGTTGACCCATCCCGTCGTCCTTCCCCACAAGGGCAGCCGGGAGCGGACATGGGCTGCGGCGTGGGGTCGTGCCCGAGGACCAATCCAAATGCTCCTGTCCGTCTTCGTCAGGGACGCGACAGCGTTAGCGATCTTTTCTGCATGTTTTTCCATTGGGTTTATCTTATCGGGAGGGGAAACCCTTGCGAGCACGGGGAGAACATGCAAACTCCACACAGAAAGGCCCGAGAGATACAGTACCTGGGTAACTGGCAACACGGCAACCTGGTCCCCAAGTGGGAATCGAACCCTGGACCTTCTAGCTGTGAGGCAACAGTGTTAACCACTACACCACGTGCCGCCTAGATAAAATATATTCCTTTATTGATCATCCCCTTGGGGAAATTCAGGTGTCATAGCAGCATGGGGGAGGGGAGGTAGAGGTAGAAAGACATAAATATAGGCAATACAATTTGATACAAATATGAGAAAAAAAAGAAACAGTGTAAACGATATAATTAACTAATATAAGAAATTTTTTTTTTTTTATCCACTTTTTCTCCCATTTTCTATATTTTCTCCCATCCCAATTTCGTATCATCCAATTCAACCCTCCCCTGTCACGAACGCTGTTTCTTGCCTCCCACAAGCTGGCTGCAATGTGGACTAAGTCATACATAGCACAAGTCCCCTCCGGTACTTGAGGTAACAGCAGTCGCATCTTTTCACCTGCGCAGCTCGATCTCTCAGTGGCGAGGAGTAACGCGTGGGAGGCTCACGCTGCCCCCGACACTTCCTGATTCGACTGCGCAGGCGCAGCAACCGACCTGTAGGAGTCGTTGTCCACAACGCCCGATCCCCACCCATCAGTTTCCCACCCCCTAATACAGCCAATGTGTATTAGTATGAACGACCAGCTAAACTGAAAGCAATGTGGAGCTCTGGGCTCGAACAGGCGAGCACAGCGTCTCCGCATTCGTGGCGAGCGCCTTGCCCACTACGCCACGTAGCCGCCCCTAATAAAAGAAATATAAGAGAAATAAACAGTATACACAAGGTGCAGGTGAGGCTCTGTACCCTAACTGGCATGATGTACGTCATACGTTGTAATACGTGCAGGTTTTGGTGGTTAAGAGTCAGACACACTTCCTAATAGCTCTCGAGTTCTGCAGCCGTTAGTTCTCCAGCTGCTGGCAGCAGTCTGTGCCCACGATTGTGGAGCCTGATCCTCCACTTCGGAGGGCCCGATGTAGCAAGGGGCTAAGCTGGCGGCTCTCCACCCTAAGGAGTCCCGGGCAGAAAGCCAAACCGTATCTCCAGGCTGATAAGGCACTGCGGGTCTCCTTCCTCTGTTGGCGAGGCCGACCTGCCGGGAATCTGGCACACCACAGGGCTGATCTGGCACGCTTCCGAGTGTAAGCAACACCTACGACCAAAGTCTTGGGCTGCTGGAACTCCTACTCGGGGAACAGAGGTGGTTGGTACCCCAGCTGGCACAGGGGAGGCTGTTATGGGCATTACTCTACCCACGCCAGCTTGGAGATCCAGGAGGCAGGATCATCCAAACAAGGCAGGCAGTCCACTCTGTCTGGCCAATTAAACTGGGGATGAAAGACTCGCAGAAGCCCAGAGCAGCGTGCAAAAGGCTGTAAGAAACTGTAGCCCCCTGTCATTTTGGCAGGGGAAGAAAGTGAGGCAAAGCACACTATTATGGGTAATCATGAAGACAGGGGTCCATGGTCCATGGGATTCGGAGGAGGTAGGACACTGCGTTGATCCTCTTAAGATAAGATATTCGGGCATAATTGCAGCATAGGGGAGGGGGGGGGGGCTACAGGTATGGGGCGACAGTGGCTCAGGAGGTAGAGCAGTCGTCTGGTAATCCGGAGGTTCTCGATTCGATTCCCGCTCCTCCCGGGCAGCGTGTCGAAGTGTAGCAAGACACTTAACCCCTAATTGCTCCTGATGAGCAGGTTGGCACCTTGCAAGGATGCCTCTGCCGTCGGTGAGTGAATATAGCAATCTGGTGTGTGAATGTGTGAGTGAATGGGTAAAAATGTGAGGAACCAAATTGTAATGCGTTTTGGATAAAAGCCATTTACCGTTTACCATTTAGGTATGGGCAGGGTCAAAACGTAGAAGAAAGACATAAAAGATCATACAACGAGATCTGAATATAAAAATATGAGAAAAATAAACAGTGTAAACAATATAATGAACTCTCAATATAGGACATATCAGAAAAATAAACAGTGTACACGAGGTGCAGGTGAGGGTGAAGTGGTGCTTTAAATGCCTCCCCTGCCTCAGGAAATCCACTGGAAGCGCGCCAGAGCCTTGACGGTTAAGCCGTTGATGGGAGCAGCTATGGAACTGAAAGTTCCAGTAAAAGTTAGCGAAGTCCATGAATCTTTGTACCTGCTTGTCGGAAGTGGGTCTGGGCCAGTGGACGACAGCCTGCACCATGCCTGGATCCATCTGCACTCTCTCCGGGGTAATGGTGTATCCAAGGAAGGGAACAAACACTGCTCTGGTTTAACCCTTTCACTACCACACGACATAAGGTTAACCCTTTCACTGCCACACGACAGCAGGTTAACCCTTTCACTACCACACGACACGGCAGAAGGTTAACCCTTTACTATCACACCGTCGGTAGTGTGATAGTAAAGGGTTGTAACCTTCAGTCGTGTGGTAGTGAAAGGGTTAACCTGCTGTCGTGTGACAGTGAAAGGGTTAACCTTCTGTGTGTTGTCGCAGTGAAAGGGTTAACCATTTGGTAGTGTTGCAGTGAAAGGGTTAACACGGTTATTAGAAGGGTTATTCTTTAGCAATCCTTTGAGCACCTTCTTCACACGCTGGACGTGTTCCTTCTGGGTCTGGCAGTAGACGAGGATATCATCTAGGTAAACGAATACAACTCTCAATATAGGACATATCAGAAAAATAAACAGTGTACACTAGGTGCAGGTGAGGGTGAAGTGGTGCTTTAAATGCCTCCCCTGCCTCAGGAAATCCACTGGAAGCGCGCCAGAGCCTTGACGGTTAAGCCGTTGATGGGAGCAGCTATGGAACTGAAAGTTCCAGTAAAAGTTAGCGAAGTCCATGAATCTTTGTACCTGCTTCTCGGAAGTGGGTCTGGGCCAGTGGATGACAGCCTGCACCATGCCTGGATCCATCTGCACTCTCTCCGGGGTAATGGGGTATCCAAGGACGGGAACAAACACTGCTGATTGATTGATTGATTGAAAAGTTTATTAACAGATTGCAGAATGGGTACAGTACAGTACAGCTCAATACATACAATTGTTAAGGGGATGCAGACCAGAGAAAGACTTTCGTCTTGTTTACATCAGGGTCCCCCATTTTCAATTCATCATAACATATATGACATACATGACATACAGATAGACAGTACTGCTACATCTATACATTTATGACATATCAGATTTGCAAATACAGTACTGTTTGTGATACAAAAGTGTCCAGAAAAAGAGTGTATATACATTTGGCGTAGAAACTGTACATTGGAGGAGGTTGGGTGGGTGGGGTGGGGTTGGGTGGGTTGGGTGATGGCTGTACATTGTAGGTGGGGGGGGTGGGGGGGGGGGTTGGGTAGGGGACACACACACATTTTACACTGTACATTGGAATACTGACAAAGCCTTACTTGGTCATTTACTGTACAACTAGGTTAGGACATTTGTAGGGGCCAGTTTCGAATTGCAGTCTCACGTAGGTGTTTTTTGAGAGTGTTTTTGAAAGTGGGTAGTGATTCACATTCACATGGTTTAACCCTTTCACTACCACACGACAGAAGGTTAACCTTAGAAGGTTAATTTTTTTTAAATTATTATTAGATTTGTATTTATTTTTTTGTCGACCAATAGTCGACTAACGGCACATTTTGGCCAATAATAGTTGACCATCCAAATCCTTAGTCGGGGACAGCCCTACTAATATCATGGTAGGTGAAGATACTAATATCCCGCTAGGTGATGATACTAATATCACTCTAGGTGGAGATACTAATACTAATATCATGCTAGGTGGAGATATTAGATTCGATTAGATGACAAATGTATTGTTATTATACAGCACAAGTACTGTACAACGGAAATAAGTTTGGCATCCAACCAGAATGCAAATATAACAGTAAATGCAATAGTAACATAATACAATACAATACAATACAATACAATGTACAGGTGATTAAACTTGGTATAACATATATAGATTAATAGCACTACTGACTAGTGACTAGTGCTAATCAGATGTATGTACAGAGTTGTAGTATTAATATGTACAGTGATACAGGTATAAAGACACAATCATAAGTCATACTGGCCAGTAGTGTAACTAGTAAGAGTAGGTAAGGGATATGCACAGATAGCCAGATACGGTCTGAGGCAGAGCAGTTGCCGTACCACCAGACTGTGATGCAGTTGGTGAGTATGCTTTTCTATGGTGCACTGGTACAAGTTCACCATAATCTGAGACTGAGGCTTTCCTCAGTCTCCTCAGGAAGAAGAGGCGCTGGTGAGCCTTCTTGACCAGTGCTGAGGTGTTGAGGGTCCAAGAGAGGTCCTCTGAGATGTGGACTCCCAGGAATTTAAAACTGGAGACACGCTTGACCTCCATCCCGTTGATGTGGACGGGAGCGTGCACGCTGGCTCTAGTTCTTCTGAAGTCCACGATGAGCTCCTGGGTTTTGTTGGTGTTGAGGGCCAGGTTATTGTCGGCACACCATGCTACCAGGTGCTGTTTTTGATAAGACCCACCACCTAACCTTACTGTCATGCACTTGTCCTAATAAACTAACCTACACTGTAACACGCAACACTTTGATAAACATTGTTGCTCAGCTGATAGAGTTGTACCCTTCTTGCTGTCTTGTCGTACATAACTTGTAAGTCGCTTTGGATAAAAGCGTCAGCTAAATGACTAAATGTAAATGTTGTGTCATCTGCAAACGTGATAATGGTGTTGGTGCCATGTATATTAGGAGTGCAGTCGTGGGTGAAGGGGGAGAAGAAAAGGGGGCTCAGCACACAGCCTTGCGGGACACCGGTGTTCAGGGTGAGGGTGGAGGAGGTGAGATTGTCTATATCCAAACAAACTGGGGTCTGTTAGTTAGGAAGTCAAGTATCCAGTTGCAGACAGATGGGTTATTAATGTCGAGGTCCTTGGTTTCCACAAGGTCACTAAGTTTGGAGATGAGCTTGCAGGGGATGATGGTGCTGAACGCTGAGCTGAAGTCGATGAACAGCATTCTCACATGGGTATTGCTCTCATCCAGGTGGGAGAGGGTGGAGTGTAGCGCTGAGGAGATAGCGTCCTCCGTGCTCCTGTTCTCAGTGTCGGTGTCTGCCCAGTGAGGGTCCAGTAGATGTGGATACTGGTATCACGCTAGGTGGAGATACTGGTAAGTAGCCACCCGGGACAGATTGCTATATAACAGGCCTAGCAGTACGCTATTGGCTGGTTCCCGTACAAACACACATCATGTCACATACCATTCACTGGTGTCTACATGTGAATAACAGAGCACACTCGAGCCTGTGGGAACATGCATGTGTCTATGTTTGGACTAAGTAGATATTGTAATGTCCTCTCCATCTTTCTCTCAGCTCTCTCTCTCTCACCATCTTCACCTCCCCCTCTTGTCCTGTCAGTGATTACATAATGGCTCACAGAGCACTTAGCTTGTATCAGAAGCAGTCTCATTATTAGAGTATGCATGGGTTGACGCCAAATCTGAGGCCCGCCCTCATACACCATATGAAAAGCGAGACTGGGACTCTGGGAAACATGCTCTTACATATCTTACTGTGTGGAAGTATGGGGTTCGACATTTAAAAAGACAGTAAATCCAATAGTCTTACTGCAAAAGTGGGCCATTCGGAACCTTTTCAAGGCTGGTTACTCTGAACACACAAATCCATTGTTTATAACGTCTCATATTAGGACATTTAATGATTTGGTTTATTATAAAACTATGCAAATAATGTACAGAGCTAAAGCAAAGTTACTCCCAGACGGGGTGCAAAGGTTTTTTTCAATACATGAAAGAAAATATCATTTGAGAGATATTTGTAAATTTACTGTTCAAAAAGCTAAGAAAGGGATTAAAAGGAGTATTTCTATTATTGGGGTTAACTTGTGGAACAATGCTGATATGCAGTTAAGAATGAGTCATTCGCTTTTGATTTTTAAGAAAATGGTTTGTAAAGCAATTTTTGAAAACTACAAAGGTGAATAATACTGTTTTTTGCTATTTTCTTTTAGAATACTGTTTTGGAGTCTTAATTTTGTTAAGAATATAGGACATGCATAGATAAGCATTATGCTTCAGTCTGTACCTTTTCAGTCACTGTAAAATCAAATATTGTTAAATTATGATTGTGCATATTGTATTGTGTGAGATGATGACTGAATAAACTACTACTACTACTACTACTACTACTACTACTACTACTACTACTACTACTACTACTACTACTACTACTACTACTAACTACTACTACTACTACTACTACTACTACTACTACTACTACTACTACTACTACTACTACTACTACTACTACTACTATTAGGCTGCGTTCACACTGCAGGCAAGAGTGGCCCGAATCTGACTCAGATCAGTTTTTCTTTGTGACAGTGTGAACAGTAGTCACTGGTCACATGGAATCTGATCTTTTCAAATTCTGATTCGGGCCACTTTTATATGTGGTCCTAAATCAGATACAGGTCTGATTTGTTTTAATTAGCTGGCCTCCACTGCACATCCCCTTATAAATTAAACCACAAACGGTGACTTCAGTGTCCTCCCTGTTTACGTTCATCTTCATTATTGTTCATTTGCACATGTTGGTCAGTTCAGGAGTGTGTGACCGGTTCACACTGCAATCTGATATTGCCAAACAAACAAAAAAAAACGGATCTGAGCAATAATTGAGAATTGAGCACTAAGGCTTGCAGTGTGAACGTAGCCTTATATTCATATTATTGTATCTTATGTGTGGAGTGTTTTGTGGTGGACTGTAACAGTGTTGTTTGGTTTGGAAAGTAACCACGGGTGTCATCATCAGAGTTTGAACTTTAGAGGGACTCAGTTTTTTCTAGGGGGGTCTGGGGACATGACCCCCCAGGAGATTTCTTTTTCTTTTTTTTGTAAACAGCTAAATGCTCCCGTGAGTTTTGAGAGGGGAATAGAGACAGACCTTGACAGACTTGTATAATCTATCTATTTCTGAAGAGGTCCTCCTGCCTGATATCTGGAAAGAGATGAACAATTGCCGGCCTATTTCTAACCTAACTGCTATTGAATGGTAGCAAAACAAAGGCAATGGCATTTGCTCCAACTAGGTCAACTGTCTCTCCCCCCTCTATTTTCACCCTTGATGGTTGTTCTATTGAGGTTATTGAAACTTACAAATACCTTGACATCTGGCTGGACAATAACCCAGATTTTAAACATCATATTGATCCTTTAATCAAAAAACTTAAAGGTGACATGTACTATAAATGTCATTTTTCAGTCTCTAGCATTGTATTATAGTAATAGGAGTTTGTATCAATGTGTTTTAGTGTCTAAATACCATATTGGCGGATTGCTGTGATTCAGCTCAGCCCCTTTCCTCCTCCAGTAAATCAGGCCATTTTGATTTGAACGGCCGATATACGTCATACGGCCGCTGGGTAGCAGACAGTGATGTGATTGGCTCTGTGGTTGTAGCTAATGCCCGCCCACATTCTACCTAGACTGACTGTACACAGCAAAACCATTTCCTCATACTCTGCATGGGGAGAGAGAGAGAGAGAGATAGAGAGCACTTGGGGGGGTACCTGCCTGCCGCGCGCCACACACCCGCAAACGGGAGATTGAAAGAAAGAAAAAAAATAACCACAAGCTGCCGCGGACTCTCATCACCGAGAGCCGAGAGGGAGAGAAAGGAAGAGAGAGGGAGGGAGGGAGAGAGGGGGCCTTGTCAATAACGGGCTGTCTTTTTTTTCTCTCTCTCTCTCTCTCCCACCCCCTCCCTCTCTCTCTCTCTCTCTCTCTCTCTCTCTCTCTCTCTCTCTCTCTCTCTCTCTCTCTCTCTGCCGCGCGGACTCATCACGAGAGGGAGAGAAAGGAAGAGAGAGGGAGGGAGGGAGAGAGGGGGCCTTGTCAATAACGGCCTGTCTTTTTTTTTCTCCCTCTCTCTCTGTCTCCCCCTCTCTGTCTCATTTCTCTCTGTCTCTCTCTGTCTCTGCTCTAGCATCCTCTCTCTCTCTCTCATCTCTCTCTCTCTCTCTCTCTCTCTCTCTCTCTCTCTCTCTCTCTTGCTCTCTCTCTCTCTCTCTCTCTCTCTCTCTCTCTCTCTCTCTCTCTCTCTTCCCCCCCCTCCCTCCCTCCCTCTACCAGTGCAGACTGTGTGGCACTGTCACTCAAAGTGCTTATGGGCGGAGCCAGGCCATAACAGCCTGATTTCTTGAGGCTGAAAAATGATGGTTTTGAGTACTTGATTAGAAATATAAAACAATGCATTTTTTTGAAAAAAAACTTACAAATGTCTTCAATAGACTAACAGGAATTGTGTAAAGTCGCCCAAATAGTGCTAGGAATAGCAGTACATAGCCCCTTTAAATTCACAGCTTTTTTTATATAGGGTTAAATCATGCTTTTCCCCCGCCTCCCGTAAACAGGTGGTTATGGCCCTTTTTGTCACAACTAGATTATGGTGACATAGTTTATAGATTTGCTTGTCCTACTGCCTTAGCCAAACTCGATCCGCTCTACCATGCCGCTCTGAGATTTATCTCCAACTCACTGGATGCATCACTGTACACTTTACTCACTAATTGGTTGGACTTCACTGGCTACACGCAAGTTGCAGCACTGGTATGTTTTCATATATAAGGCTGTTCTTGGTCAACTCCAATGGTACATCAGTTCCAAGCTTGAATGAACTCAAAACACCACTGGAAAGCTGAGACCCTAAGGAGTCAACACTGTATGTCAATATTTTACGTCAACCTCTTAACATGCAAGGGCCCACACGTGGGCTCTTTTTAGGACGATTTGCCCACCGGCACTTTGGCGACCCCTAGTGGCTCGGTGTGCATATTTTGTAATACAATATATATATATCGAATTGAAGGCTTATTTGTTGCCTGTCGATAGCGACAAAATCCCACAAATCCGTTCAGCGGTTCTCGAGTTACATGCCGGTATTTGAGGCTTGTGCAAAGTACACGGTATTGTGCAAAATACCACTCCCGACTCTTGGGGCTCTAGTTCTGTCAATCATTTGGCGATCTCAAAAATGATTGTGGAGGGTTGTAGCCAATGAATGTGGCTTTCCAATGATACCCCACGTGGGGATGTATGAATCAGGGATCTAGGTGAAAAACTAACGAGCGAAAACAGGAAGAGAAAAACAGCAGAATGAATTGAAGTCTATGAGAAAAGTTTTTCTTTTGTACACAGTTTACCAAAATCACTCCTAATCACTCATTTCTGAATGGATCTTTATATGAAATTTGGACATGTACTACATAAGGCTTCAGGTTATGGATATCGGGAGTTTTTTAAGCCATACCCTCTTCTGGGGAAATACTACCTCTGGACTACTAACTACTACAGAAAAAGTTGTGTAACAAGTTTTTCTATAACTCAAGTTCAGACTTATGTTACTCTATTTCATTAGCACTAAAAGTGAATTTTCTAGAATCAGAAACTTCAGAATGTCATCTTTCAAAAGAGATCAGGCTCATGCATGTGCTATAAGTATAAAGTATGTTGTTTTGGTTTGCAAAAAAAGTATGCAGTCCTCAAAAATGAAAACTAAAATGGCCACTTTTGGGGGCGCAGGTAATATGCGATAAAGATGTTTTGATGTTTTTGTTACAATTCCCAGACAGACACACATTCACAGACATACATAAACAGACACATAAACAGACACACACAGACAGTCACACAGACACACTTACACAGACACACACACAGAGACACACACAGACATGCACACATACACAGACACACACACAGAGACACACACAGACACGCACACATACAGTACACAGACACACACACAGAGACACACACAGACATGCAGACACGCACACACACACACACACACACACACACACGCACACACACACAGACACACACACAGAGACACACACAGAGACACACACAGACACACCGCACTGTGCGCGTCATTAGAGCATAATTTGAAATAGACTACTCCACTCCTACCAAATGAATTCATATAAGCCCCAAAACTCACTCTACATTTTGCATAATAATCATGTAACCCAAGGCTGGCAATGGTATCGAATTAAACGCATGGCTTACCTAGGAGAGTTGCAGGCAGTGCATGTTGGTGCTGATTGTGAGCCTCCTCTCAAACAGTCTTTCTGTTGTGGAGCATTACACGTCTGTAATTGCACAATAATTATGCTGTATACTGTATATAAATATATATATACACATCTGTCTGTACATACCTGGATATAATCCTTTTTACATCTGTAGATACTATATCTATATTTGTACATATCCCTTACCTACCCTGTCTGTCTTTATGCCTGTATCACTGTACATATTAATACTGTTTAATCTCCAGTACATTGTATATTACTATTGCACTCTACTGTTACATTTGCACTCTGGTTGGATGCCAAACTTCTTTTCACTGTACTTGTGCTGTATGATGACAATACATTTTAATCTAATCTAATCTAATCTAATCTAATCTAATCTAATCTAATCTAATCTAATCTAATCTGTGGTCCGAAAATATGTTTTTAAGAGTGGAGAATTAATTCTCGTACATTGCTGTGGAGGCACCACATATTTAAAAGTAGTGGCTGTTTAAAAAAAATATATATATATATATATATATTATATTATTTAGATATCTTGAAGTGAGAGTTCAAAGGGACCCCTTTGAAAATGGCCCTGCAATTATTTCCCTCACCAAAATGTTGCCTAATCTTTAAGCATTATTTAGCCTCCTTCCCGACAAGTTAGCATGAGTCTACGGGATTTGGCAAATGGGGCTAAGATGTTTGGTTTTTGGCTAAGTTGTTTTGTTTTTGGCTAAGTTGTTTTGTTTTTGGCTAAGTTGTTTTTGGCTAAGTTGTTTTGTTTTTGGCTAAGATGTTTTGTTTTTGGCTAAGATGTTTTATCTAAAATATTTTTAGAGGGGCTAAAATAATTGAGCCCCCCCTCCCCCCCTCCCTAAAAAGGGTCTGACGACGCCACTGGGAGTAACTCTGTCCAGGGAAAGCTTTGGTCTCTAAGCTCAGAGACAGAGACAGAGAGAGAGAGAGGGAATTGTTATGTGTGTTGTGTGTTTCAGCTCTTATCTTTATTACCTCACTCACCAGACCTAGTCTCTTGGATTGAATTAGGTAACTTTGTTTTTGGGTGTTGATAACGCCGTTTGCTTGTCAAACTGCAGCGCTTACCCCTGAAATGTGTCCCTAAGATCTTATTAAATGACCAAATGGTCCAATAAAACAACCCCAAACAGATCACATCTATAGTGAAAAAAAGACTGTAGGCTATTCCACTAACCTATCATGGGACCCAGGTAGCGCCGTTGAGGCACACAGCCTCTGCTACGGTTGTTTCTTTGCATTTTCTTGAAGTAACATACAGAGCTGCGACTTTTCCACACCATGGCATCATGGAAAATGATTAGGGACGGCTGCCACTCAACGGCGGTCTATGAAATGGGCAAACATAATAGGAACGCTTGCGTGGTTTATTTGTTTGCCCTTGTCCTCCGTGGCTCTAGGTCACGGCTCACTATTCACACATACTGGGGCAGTAGAGTTCATGAGGTTCTGATTTACAGGTGTTCTGACTCAGATGTTGGTCAAATCAGATTTACTGAGTAGGAGAGTGTGCAATTTCATTATTTTTATACAACTCGCAACTATACCTGAGGATCAGCTGGGGGAGGGAAATGACGGCATTCTATGTGAATGCAGGGGCGTCTCGGTAGTGTAGAGAGGTCTAATCACTGGGTAGTGTAGAGGTCTAAACACTGGGGTAGTGTAGAGGTCTAATCACTGGGTAGTGTAGAGGTCTAAGCACTGGGTTGTGTACAGGTCTAATCACTGGGTAGTGTAGAGGTCTAAGCACTGGGTTGTGTAGAGGTCTAAGCACTGGGTTGTGTAGAGGTCTAAGCACGGGTAGTGTAGAGGTCTAAGCACTGGGTTATGTAGATGTCTAAGCACTGGGTAGTGTAGAGGTCTAAGCACTGGGTAGTGTAGAGGTCTAAGCACTGGGTTATGTAGAGGTCTAAGCACTGGGTTATGTAGAGGTCTAATCACTGCGTTATGTAGAGGTCTAAGCACTGGGTAGTGTAGAGGTCAAAGCACTGGGTAGTGTAGAGGTCTAAGCACTGGGTAGTGTAGAGGTCTAAGCACTGGGTAGTGTAGAGGTCTAAGCACTGGGTAGTGTAGAGGTCTAAGCACTGGGTAGTGTAGAGGTCTAAGCACTGGGTAGTGTAGAGGTCAAAGCACTGGGTAGTGTAGAGGTCTAAGCACTGGGTAGTGTAGAGGTCTAAGCACTGGGTCGTGTAGAGGTCTAAGCACTGGGTTATGTAGAGGTCTAAGCACTGCGTAGTGTAGAGGTCTAAGCACTGCGTAGTGTAGAGGTCTAAGCACTGGGTTATGTAGAGGTCTAAGCACTGCGTAGTGTAGAGGTCTAAGCACTGGGTTATGTAGAGGTCTAAGCACTGCGTAGTGTAGAGGTCTAATCACTGGGTAGTGTAGAGTTCTAATCACTGGGTAGTGTAGAGGTCTAATCACTGGGTAGTGTAGAGTTCTAATCACTGGGTAGTGTAGAGGTCTAAGCACTGGGTAGTGTAGAGGTCTAAGCACTGCGTAGTGTAGAGGTCTAAGCACTGGGTAGTGTAGAGGTCTAAGCACTGGGTAGTGTAGAGGTCTAAGCACTGGGTAGTGTAGAGGTCTAAGCACTGGGTAGTGTAGAGGTCTAAGCACTGGGTAGTGTAGAGGTCTAAGCACTGCGTAGTGTAGATGCAGTTCTAGTGTTTTGGGGCCTCAAACACAATCTAGCGTTTGTCCACCAAAAACCCTGGGGCCGGCCCTGTGTGTATGTTGTGTGTACAGCACAGTTTGTGTGTGTGTGTGTGTGCGTGTGTGCGTGCGTGTGCGTGTGCGTGTGTGTGTGTGTGTGTGTGTGTGTGTGTGTGTGTGTGTGTGTGTGTGTGCGTGTGTGTGTGTGTGTGTGTGTGTGTGTGTGTGTGTGTGCCTGCCTCACATAGACTGTTGCGACACAAGTGGCTCGATTACACGGCTCCACAACACAGTTTTGGCAGAGACAATGTTTTTTGTGTGTGTAATTATCACAGTAGGACGTAATAAAGCCTTTCCAAGGACTCCAGAGTTGAGTAAGCGTGCGAGTGACCTGTCACGCCACAGCACAGTAAGTCACCATGGCTGCTGCAACGCTCCCCTGTTTATCCCAGATCTTTGGGAGGCAAAAGAGTGTGAATGTCAAGTGTTTAGGGGGGGGGGGAGTGAATGTCACAAGTGTTTTGAGGGGAGGGGGGGGGGGGGGGGGGGGGGGGGGGGGGGTGAATGTCACAAGTGTTTTGAGGGGGGGGGGGTGAATGTCACAAGTGTTTTGAGAGGGGGGGGGGGGGTGAATGTCACAAGTGTTTTGAGAGGGGGGGGGGGGGGGGTGAATGTCACAAGTGGTTTGAGGGGGGGGTGAATGTCACAAGTGTTTTGAGAGGGGGGGTGAATGTCACAAGTGTTTTGAGAGGGGGGGTGAATGTCACAAGTGTTTTGAGGGGGGGGGGTGAATGTCACAAGTGTTTTGAGGGGGGGGGGGTGAATGTCACAAGTGTTTTGAGAGGGGGGGGGTGAATGTCACAAGTGTTTTGAGAGGGGGGGGTGAATGTCACAAGTGTTTTGAGAGGGGGGGGGGTGAATGTCACAAGTGTTTTGAGGGGGGGGGAGTAGGGCTGAACAAAAATGCGCGATCTTGATTCATAGACCTATGCAATTTCATTTCTAAATGATGACGAATATATTTTTTTATATAAAAAAAATGTATATATTTTTTTAACGACTTACTTAATTATTTTTAATTATGACGATTCTGACTTGAGTTATTTTGTATGTTACAAGAGACTTTTAAGTTTACGTCAAGCACTTTCATATATGTTATGTTGTCTGTTTAAGAAAGAGTGCAATAAATGATTTTATTGAAAAAATAAGAATCGTGTGAGAGAATCGTGATAAAAATCGTGATTCACATTTGAGCAAGAATCGCCCAGCCCTAGGGGGGAGTGAATGTCACAAGTGTTTTAGAGGGGGGGAGTGAATGTCACAAGTGTTTTAGAGGGGGGGGTGTGAATGTCACAAGTGTTTTAGAGGGGGGGTGTGAATGTCACAAGTGTTTTAGAGGGGGGGTGTGAATGTCACAAGTGTTTTGAAAGGGGGGGGGGGGGGGGGTCAGGGGCACAGCGAGGGAGTCACTGTTGTGAGAAAGATGACACTTTTTTCTATAAATCTATCTTGAAAAAATAATGCTTGCTTTGCTCTTAGTGCATGTTGTAGTGTCATCTTCACTTTGTATGAAAACACTTCGATTAAAGGCACTGTACTTGGGATTTGTTTGTTAAAATAAGAGGTCTACATGTTAGAATAATACCTCTACGTTCCGACAGCCATCACTGATATAGAGTGTGTGGTCAGTAACGTGGGTCTCCCAGTCCCTCCTGCTCTGCAGCAAACACAAAATACACTTTATCGCAGCAAATGACCAAATCGAATTCCTTGTATGTGTAAACTGCTTGGCAATAAAGACCTTTCTGATTGCAGATTCTTTTTATTCTGATCCAATCAGGAGAGATAATTCCACACTGAAAGGAAAACAAATTGTTTGAATTAAAAACTAGTTTTAAGCCAATAATGTGCTTTAAACAGGTACACTAATCTGCCTGTGCAGTAAACAAATCTGGCTTGGCAAGATATCTTAAAAATATCTAGGGTTCGCTCTCCTGATTAGATGAAGTGGGAAGGAATACCAGAAAAAGAAAGTCTGTTTACTGTAGAGCGGAGGGACTGGGAGACCCGTGTTACTGACCAAACACTCTATATCAGTGATGGCTGTCAGCATGTAGAGCTATTTAACACTTATCTAAAAAAGAAAAATACCACTTAAGGAATCCGTTTGGCAGCTCCCGGCTGGCAGTATCTAGTCGGCAGGTGTTGTTCGGGCTCATATTAAGCGCTCAGCGGGTTCCGCGCTATTGCTTCGAGACCCTGGCGCGGGGTGAACGTCGCGGATTCTGGAACTCAGCGTGAAGGAAAAGGCAGGGCCACTGCTGACAGTGTTGTAATAATAATAATAATAATAATAAACTTTATTTGTACCTTTCATATAAAAATTGCAGCTCAAAGTCCTTTACAACAGAAAAAGACAGGCATAAAATGATCACATAAAGTGCAGACATATAAAATCACAGTTTTTCACACTAGGCCACCTTGTTTATGGGTTGATTCAGTTTTAAAAATAGACAATAATAAAAAATAATAAGATAGAATAGACAGAGTAAAATAGTGCTATAGTGCAGTGCAATCCAATAATAGACATAAAATGAGCACATAAAGTGCAGACATAAAATGACACTTTTTTTTACAGTGCAATAAAATAGTTTTTATTGCACTGTTTCAGAT
>NC_140178.1:15962098-16009598 GCF_963971535.1 Notolepis coatsorum
AGACACTAGTCTTTTGACACTAGAGACACTAGTCTTTTTACACTAGAGACACTAGTCTTTTTACACTAGAGACACTAGTCTTTTTTACACTAGAGACACTAGTCTTTTTACACTAGAGACACTAGTCTTTTGACACTAGAGACACTAGTCTTTTTTACACTAGAGACACTAGTCTTTTGACACTAGAGACACTAGTCTTTTTACACTAGAGACACTAGTCTTTTTTACAGTAGAGACACTAGTCTTTTTTACACTAGAGACACTAGTCTTTTTACACTAGAGACACTAGTCTTTTGATATTAGAGACACTAGTCTAGAGACACTAGAGACACTAGTCTTTTTACACTAGAGACACTAGTATTTTTACACTAGAGACACTAGTCTTTTTACAATAGAGACACTAGTCTTTTGACACTAGAGACACTAGTCTTTTTTACAGTAGAGACACTAGTCTTTTTTACACTAGAGACACTAGTCTTTTTACACTAGATACACTAGTCTTTTGACACTAGAGGCACTAGAGACACTAGTCTTTTGACACTAGAGACACTAGTCTTTTTACACTAGAGACACTAGTCTTTTTACACTAGAGACACTAGTCTAGAGACACTAGAGACACTAGTCTTTTTTACACTAGAGACACTAGTCTTTTTACACTAGAGACACTAGTCTTTTGACACTAGAGACACTAGAGACACTAGTCTTTTGACACTAGAGACACTAGTCTTTTTGCACTAGAGGCACTAGTCTTTTTACACTAGAGACACTAGTCTTTTTACACTAGAGACACTAGTCTTTTTACACTAGAGACACTAGTCTTTTTTACAGTAGAGACACTAGTCTTTTTTACACTAGAGACACTAGTCTTTTTACACTAGAGACACTAGTCTTTTTGACACTGGAGACACTAGTCTTTTTACACTAGAGACACTAGTCTTTTTACACTAGAGACACTAGAGACACTAGTCTTTTTACACTAGAGACACTAGTCTTTTTTTACACTAGAGACACTAGTCTTTTTTACACTAGAGACACTAGTCTTTTTACACTAGAGACACTAGTCTTTTTACACTAGAGACACTAGTCTTTTTTACACTAGAGACACTAGTCTAGAGACAATAGAGACACTAGTCTAGAGACAATAGAGACACTAGTCTTTTTACACTAGATACACTAGTCTAGAGACAATAGAGACACTAGTCTTTTGACACTAGAGACACTAGTCTTTTGACACTAGAGGCACTAGTCTTTTTACACTAGAGACACTAGTCTTTTTACACTAGAGACACTAGTCTTTTGACACTAGAGACACTAGTCTTTTTTACACTAGAGACACTAGTCTAGAGACAATAGAGACACTAGTCTTTTGACACTTGAGACACTAGTCTAGAGACAATAGAGACACTAGTCTTTTGACACTAGAGACACTAGTCTAGAGACAATAGAGACACTAGTCTTTTTTACACTAGAGACACTAGTCTTTTGACACTAGCGACACTAGTCTTTTGACACTAGAGACACTAGTCTTTTGACACTAGAGACACTAGTCTTTTTACACTAGAGACACTAGTCTTTTTACACTAGAGACACTAGTCTTTTTGACACTAGAGACACTAGTCTTTTTTACACTAGAGACACTAGTCTTTTGACACTAGAGACACTAGTCTTTTTGACACTAGAGACACTAGTCTTTTTACACTAGAGACACTAGTCTTTTTTACACTAGAGACACTAGTCTTTTGACACTAGAGACACTAGTCTTTTTTACACTAGAGACACTAGTCTTTTTGACACTAGAGACACTAGTCTTTTTGACACTAGAGACACTAGTCTTTTGACACTAGAGACACTAGTCTTTTGACACTAGAGACACTAGTCGTTTGACCAGCTAAAAGGTAGCGAATGATTAGCCAGGTCATAACAGGGTATCTGCACGGTATTCAAAAGTCTTAAAAAGTATTACATGCATAATTCTTAATTGAATGCCTTAAAAGGTATTAAAAAGTCTTAAATGTAATGTGCACAGGTCTTAAATTTTTTGGGGGGCAGCCCGGCTGTCGGGAGATGAAATAATATGAAATATATCAAATGTATTTGTACTCAAGTCGTTGTTTTTCACAGGGCTACCGGGAGCTTGGTGCGTCTGGCGAGAGCTCGTATGGTATTTATCCTACGTGCAGGAATTTTAATTGGTGCGCAAGTGCAGCCGCCAGTTCAGTGTCGCTGTGTGTTTTAGTATTTTTTTTGCAAGTATGGTCATGAGATTGGTATCAAATTTTGCTCTTAAATGGTATTAAAAAGGTCTTAAAAACGCTACGAGGACGGACATTTCGGGCCAATGGCCCGGAGGGCAGACAGAGTTACCTATTTAGAACCACGTAGGGAAGTCAAACCCGCTACGTGTGTTTGAAGTCGAGCATTCTCTTCTTAGGTTACGGTGAGGAGTTGAGTTCAAACATGCTATTATTCATGTGTTATAATTTGTTCTTTTTTTGTTTTGTTTTGGCATGTCTGCTTTTATTTGAGAGCACATTGGGGAGTTAAAGCCCCAATCTGTGATTTCTTTCTGACCATGTGTGGTATATATATTCACAGATTATTAAATGAGAAATGGGCTATTTGGAATGTTCTTAACCCATTTAAAAATCTGAATGCAGATCTGTTTCACTCCAGTGTTTTACAGACTGTAAACAAACATTTTACAGCCACAAAATGCGGCACAGTTAAAAACACATATCTACCCGTTGTCTAGTGTTAGTCCCCAGCGCTCACGTCTCCATTCTTATTTCTTCTCTTTAGTGGTGGGGCCACCCACTTGTTTACTTCTGGATCACTGATTGGGCATTTAAGGTGAAACATGAGTAATGTCGTGAGTCATGAGCCTGACCAAAATCTACAACATTATGAGCTCATTGTATGCTGAAATATAGGACACCCTCGAAAATCATCACTTTGTGTGCGTTCATATGCATACGTCTGTCTGTCTGTGTGTCTTTGTGTTTGCATGTGTGTATCTCTGTGCCTGTATACTGTATGCATATCCCTCCCTATGTGTGTGATAGTGTGCATCTCTGTGCCTGTATATGCATATCCCTATGTGTGTGTGCATGCTTGTGTGCATGCATGCTTGTGTGTGTGTGTGTGTGTGTGTGTGTGTGTGTGTGTGTGTGTGTGTGTGTGTGTGTGTGTGTGTGTGTGTGTGTGTGTTGTGTGTGTGTGTGTGTGTGTGTGTGTGTGTGTGTGTGTGTGTGTGTGTGTGTGTGTGTGTGTGTGTGTGTGTGTGTGTGTGTGTGTGTGTGTGTGTGTGTGTGTGTGTGTGTGTGTGTGTGTGTGTGTGTTTGTGTGTGTGCTACAGCCACTGTGTTCATATGTTATGTCTGTTTTAAAAGTTGTCTTCATTCTGGCAGATTTTATGTGTGATAATAATAATAATGATAATAATAAATTGTATTTGTATAGCACCTTTCATGCGAGAATTGCTGCCCAAAGTGCTTCAGTGCAGACATAAAATAGACATATAGTAGGCATAAAATGGGCATAACATTGGCATAAGTATAGACGGGCATGAAATGAGCATTGAGAATTGACAAGATAAAAGCAATGCATAAAGTGCAGACATAAAATGAGTATACCAATAAAATGAGTATAAAAATGGGTTCTATATAATACAAAAAATGGATAAGTGCTAGGCCAACCCATTGACCACCAGATCCAATCACACTTCAGAGGAAGGCAATGTAAACAGGAAATGATTAGTTACCATTTCCACCCAATTTGACAAATGTGTTTGCCTTACAATAGCAAGGAGGACTGAGAAGTTCTGAGTCATCTTGCCTCATGGTGGCGCTATTCCCATAGAACTAAAAACATTCAACTACTCCTCAACAGCTCAGTTTAGGGACATGGTTAAAAGGTGGATTGTATTCCTCCCTGTGACGTCACGGTTCAGTATAAAGAGCCTTGCGACCAATACGTCTCAGGGGGGACTATATGACACTAGGTGGAACTAGGGTTGAATACGTCTCAGGGGGGACTATATGACACTAGGTGGAACTAGGATTGAATACGTCTCAGGGGGGACTATATGACACTAGGTGGAACTAGGGTTGAATACGTCTCAGGGGGTACTATATGACACTAGGTGGAACTAGGGTTGAATACGTCTCAGGGGGGACTATAGACACTAGGTGGAACTAGGGTTGAATACGTCTCAGGGGGGACTATATGACACTAGGTGGAACTAGGGTTGAATACGTCTCAGGGGGGACTATATGACACTAGGTGGAACTAGGGTTGAATACGTCTCAGGGGGGACTATATGACACTAGGTGGAACTAGGGTTGAATACGTCTCAGGGGGGACTATATGACACTAGGTGGAACTAGGGTTGAATACGTCTCAGGGGGGACTATAGACACTAGGTGGAACTAGGGTTGAATACGTCTCAGTTGGGACTATATGACACTAGGTGGAACTAGGGTTGAATACGTCTCAGGGGGGACTATATGACACTAGGTGGGACTAGGGTTGAATACGTCTCAGGGGGGACTAGAGACACTAGGTGGAACTAGGGTTGAATACGTCTCAGGGGGGACTAGAGACACTAGGTGGGACTAGGGTTGAATACGTCTCAGGGGGGACTATATGACACTAGGTGGAACTAGGGTTGAATACGTCTCAGGGGGGACTATATGACACTAGGTGGAACAAGGGTTGAATACGTCTCAGGGGGGACTACAGTATATGACACTAGGTGGAACTAGGGTTGAATACGTCTCAGGGGGGACTATATGACACTAGGTGGAACAAGGGTTGAATACGTCTCAGGGGGTACTACAATATATGACACTAGGTGGAACAAGGGTTGAATACGTCTCAGGGGGGACTATATGACACTAGGTGGAACTAGGGTTGAATACGTCTCAGGGGGGACTATATGACACTAGGTGGAACTAGGGTTGAATATGTCTCAGGGGGGAATATAGACACTAGGTGGGACTAGGGTTGAATACGTCTCAGGGGGGACTATAGACACTAGGTGGAACTAGGGTTGAATACGTCTCAGGGGGGACTATATGACACTAGGTGGAACTAGGGTTGAATACGTCTCAGGGGGGACTATAGACACTAGGTGGAACTAGGGTTGAATACGTCTCAGGGGGGACTATAGACACTAGGTGGAACTAGGGTTGAATACGTCTCAGGGGGGACTATAGACACTAGGTGGAACTAGGGTTGAATACGTCTCAGGGGGGACTATAGACACTAGGTGGAACTAGGGTTGAATACGTCTCAGGGGGGACTATAGACACTAGGTGGAACTAGGGTTGAATACGTCTCAGGGGGGACTATATGACACTAGGTGGAACTAGGGTTGAATACGTCTCAGGGGGGACTATATGACACTAGGTGGAACTAGGGTTGAATACGTCTCAGGGGGGACTATATGACACTTGGTGGAACTAGGGTTTGTAACACTGCAGCTTTATTCCACGCGACTTTCTCTCGCAGCTGATCCGAGAGAATAAAATACTAACGCACACACATACTTCTGCTGGTCTGGACTGGTCCTCTGAGCTCCTCTCCAGTCGAGTTGCTGGTGTTTAGATCCGAAATATTGATAAATCCTCTGCCAGTGTTGTGTAACATGTCGTCTCTAGAGTCTTCTTCCTCTGCTTCACGTGAAGTTAAATCTACTCTTGAAGTGAAAGTGAAACTTAAAAAGCGTACACCGGTGGGGACGGTGGGCAAGTAATTTACTCTGTGGAGCCTGAACACACAGTAACACCGGTATCACAGACTACCGTTACAAGCCAAGGTGGAACTAAGTATAACTTGTACTACTGTCTGTTCAAAATAAACCTAGCCTTATACATTTAGATTTTTTTTGTTGTTTTTTTCCGAACTCGTACCGAACCGCAACCCCAAAAGCGAGGTACATACCACGCCGTGGCTTCTGTGTGCCGTTACAGCCTCCTCAGTCCTCACACATTGAAGCACTGTCACATCAGTCACACACACACACACGCACACACACACACACACACACACGCACACACACACACACACACACACACACACACACACACACACACACACACACACACACACACACACACACACACACACGCACGCACGCACACACAGGCACGCACGCACGCACGCACACACAGGCACGCACGCGCACGCACGCACGCACGCACGCACGCACACACACACACACACACACACGCACACACACACACACACACACACACACACACACACACACACACAACACACACACACACACACACACACACACACCTTCAGAAGCAAATCACTGCTGTGGTTAAACTGAGTTCAACGAGCACCTGAGGGAGACCTTCCCTTCTGATCTCATGGTCGAAGGATACGGAGCTCTCTGCTGAACGGAGGAGCCTTTTTACCGTGACACTTTGGCGCGGCACAGCAGGGCTAAAAGTGCACATCAAAAGGGCCCGCTGTCTGTGGTGTTATGCCTCGGCGCCGTGGGCTAGGAGTTCAAATCAAATGCAAAATGACATTCTCCCACGTTCTTTCGGGGTGAATTAGGACAGCGTGTGAACGGCTTCCGGATCCGTTTCTTGTCTGATAGCGGTAGCATATAGCCTACGGTGAATTATAAGATGATGTTTATTTTGTAATTAGTAATGTGTGAGCTGTCGTCAAGTCTACACTATGTGTTGTATCACCTTTGCTGTCGCAGCCCCTGAACTGTGGAACAGCATCCCCACCTCCATTAGGCGTGCCCCCTCGATAGATGCCTTCAAATCTAGGCTCAAAACCCACTTCTACCTACTAGCCTTTCCCGTTCACTGACTCATGCCCCGTTTTCCTGTGTGCTTGCCTGTGTGCCCTCCCATACAACGGAGTGTGATTGTTGTCAATAGGTATCTATCTACCCTTTGTACAGCACTTTGGTTGACACGTGTCATGTTAAATGTGCTATATATAAATCAATTTGATTGATTGACTGATGTGCTGCTGTCTCTGTGGATAATGGTTGTGGATCATCGCTGAAGGAGACTGTAGCTATATATTAAGAGCTCAGTAATGTAAATACTAAATGTCTGTTTAATACGGACTGTATTGATTTAGTCATGACGTGAAATTGATCTCAGCCCGATGCCGGGCCGATCGGACTTAAGGTAGTTAACATCGTCAGCGTGGAAGAAGACCCCCTGGTCAGTATTGCACAGCTCACACATACGTTACACCGGCAATGAAGTATAGATGTGACAGCACTGTTGGAATTTGACAGAAGACGGACATTACCAGTCATGATTAAGGAGGATTTACCAGTGAGGAGTGAAGAGAGAGGGGGGGGGGGGGTAGGGAAAGAGAGAGAAATAGATAGATGGGAAAGAGAAAGTGAAAGGGGAAAGAGAGAGGGGGGGGTAGGGAGAGAGATAAGAGAGATGGGGGAAGAGAGATAGGGGGAGGGAGAAGAGAGAGAGAGGAGCGGTAGGGAGAGAGGGGAAAGAGAGAGAGAGAGGTAGGGAGAGAGATGAAGAGAGAGAGGGGAAAGAGAGAGATAAAAAGAAGAGGGCGGGGGGGAATAGAGAGAGAGGGGGTGAAGACAGAGAGGGAGGGTAGGGAGAGAGTGAGAGAGAAAGAGAGAGATGGGGGTGAAGAGAGAGAAGAGGGGCAGGGGAGAAATAAAAAGAGAGAGGGGGAAGAGCTGAGAGAGACTGAAAGAGAGAGAGGAAGAGAGAAAGAGAGGGGGAAGAGAGAGGGAGGAGATAAATAAAGAGAGGGGTAGAAAGGGAGAGAGAGAGAGAGAGAGAGGAGAGAGAGAGAGAGAGAGAGAGAGAGAGAGAGAGATGAGAGGAGAGGAGAGAGAGAGAGAGAGAGAGAGAGCGAGAACGAGCATCAATATACAGTTATATTATCTGAACCAAGATTAGGTCAGCCTGCGATGCTCAGATACATTCCATCTTTCCTTCACTGCAGCAGCGGCCGACTCCCAGAGCGTGTTGGAGCAGGTCACTCTGTCTCCTCTGAACTCAGCTTCACCTCTTTATCAGATGGGGGGGGGGGGGGGGGGGGGGGGGGGCACCACTCACCAGCAAGGTCATGTTCCCCGTGGAGCTCTTTTCCCCAAAAGTATGTTTGAATGAATTCAAAGTGATATGGAATTCTTTCTAATTATACTGTATCAACCTTTGATGTCATCAGAATCCTCTATTATAATACGCCACCCCCCCCCCCCCCCCCCCCCCCCCCCCCCTGATCCCAAAACGATCATTGTCATTGGATTGGATAGCTGTAAGTGCGTATTGCTCATTCACCTCTCACCTGATCAACTCTAGACTGCCGAGAGAAGTCTGCAGGAATTGATTTCCTGCTACAATGTGGGCTATATCTTGTGCGATAAAACAGATTGACGTTAGTTCATTTGTTAAGAAGAAAATAATTAAATAATTCACTGAGATGCTTCTTTCAAGAATATCAGATGTATTGATTCTTGCCTCAACCCTTGTGTGGTGTTCAGGTGTTTTCAATGTTCACTAAAAAACTTTTTTTTTTTTTACCTGAGCCATGTCCAGACAGAGACGAGTTTGGTGTATCCGCCAAAGTATTTTATTGTATGCACGTTTCGTCCGGGTTAAAGGAGAACACCACACAAGAGTTTAAAGGAGAACACCACACAAGGTTTAAAGGAGAACATCACACAAGAGTTAAAGGAGAACACCACACAAGGGTTAAAGGAGAACGCCACACAAGGGTTAAAGGAGAACACCACACAAGAGTTAAAGGAGAACACCACACAAGGGTTAAAGGAGAACACCACACAAGGGTTAAAGGAGAACACCACACAAGGTTTAAAGGAGAACACCACACAAGGTTAAAGGAGAACACCACACAGGAGTTAAAGGAGAACACCACACAAGGGTTAAAGGAGAACACCACACAAGGGGATCATTTATATTTTGTGTATTTATTCTAAAGGGAATACACTGAAGAGACACAGTCTTCACTTACATTTAAATGTATTATTAAATGCATTTCAGTCGTCCGATATTCATCAGGCATCTGTGAAGTGAAGACAGTGTGCAGGATCTTTGTCTTTTGATGTGGTTTCTATTGGTTTTGATGCCTGTTCCTCGCCCGACACACATGTCTAGAACGAGACATTGACATTGATGTAAAATGATTGGGCCTAATGTGTCATAGCCTCACAATTAGGGAAGTAAGGAAAAAGTTATATTGAGTTATAAGTTATAAGTTATAAGTTATAACTCAATATAACTTTTTCCTTACTTTCCCTAATATATAACACATCACTACTAAGTAATATTATTAACCGTATATACATTTATATGTATATATATATATATATATATTAGGGCTGTCAGTTTATCGCGTTAATTAGATTAATTAATTACACAGCAAATTATCGCGTTATTAAAATTAACTCAAAATTAATTATAATTTTTTTTTTTTTTTTTTTAATCATATTTTTTTTGTATCTCATTCATTCCATAAGAATGTAGAATACACATTTACAGATTTTTTTTAATATGGTCCATTTGCATGTTCTTGGTATCTGATTCTAGGGACATCTATGAATCTCAGGGAATGTATTCCCAGTGTCAGAAATACTGTGGGCTAGATCCACAAAGAATGGATTGCACAGTGCAAGTTGCACCCTTACTTACAATTCATTATGAATTGAAAATGGGGGACCCTGATGTAAACAAGACGAAAGTCTTTCTCTGATCTGCATCCCCTTAACAATTGTGTGTATTGAGCCGTACTGTATTGTACCCATTCTGCAATCTGTTAATAACATTTTCATTCAATCACTCAATCTGCGCTGTGATTGATTGAATGAAAATTTTATTTTGAGTAAATTGTAATGAACCAAATGAGAATATCAATATTTTTTTTGTTATCTTTGATTGTGAATAACACCATGCTCAAATTGACCAGACCTGAAAAATCGAAGCAAATTAATAGATGGAAGATGATTAAACAGAAGGTTTTGTAGATACAGTACTGAATTCTGCCATCCGGACACATGCAATTTGAAATATGATTATAGAATATAGAATATCAGGCATAAAATGGTTATGCGATTAAAATGCGATTAATTAGATTAATTAATTACAAATCCTGTAATTAATTAGATTAATTTTTTTAATCGCCTGACAGCACTAATATATATATATATATATATATATATATATATATATATATATATTATATATATATATATATATATATATATATATATATATATATATATATATATATATATATATATATATATATATATATATATATATATATATATATATATATATATATATATATATATATATATATATATATATATATATATATACATATCTGTCTGAATATACCTGCATATAATCCTTCTATATACCTACTTATACAACCATAGCATGATAACATGTACAATAATGCTATCTGTACATATCTCTTACCTACTCTTACTAGTTACGCTGCTGGCCAGTATAACTTACTACCATAGTGTCTTTATAACTGTATCACTGTACACAGTGGCGGCTGGTGAAAATTATTCTAGGTGGGGAGGTGCCATATTCAATCAGTTTCAGTAACTACAGTATAATATAATATAATATATTATAACCAGACCTGCAAACTGAAAAGGTGACATATGTTTACAAACCTGTAGGGGTTTGTGGGCATTGTCCCCCAGAAGAAAATCGTTGTGATTTTTACATTTTAACAAAGCACTCAGAGAAGAAAATAAATGGAAAAGACAACCCGTAACCGTACAATTCCATTTTCATATCATAATATCATAACGCAGAGGCTGAGGCTACGTTTAGACAGAGAGAGTCTGAACAGAAACCGCAAAAGTCGTCTTACGGTTTCACTTTTAATTTTGCATTTAGACTATCGTTTTGGGATGGAATTCTCCGTGCAGACGAGGCTGTAACGACTCCAGACGACTGAGCCCTGCTGTCACACGATTGGCGCATATGTCACATGACGTGCTGTGAAGACCCGCCCTACTCTGCCTCTGATTCGCAGACTGTGGGTGGGGAATGTGATTGGACCAAAGCAGAGTCACTCACAGACAGTGGGTCCAGTCACGCCGCGGGACAGATTCTTGTGTATTTAAAAGTACTGCCAATGTAGCCTTCAGGTGATCGCCATGGATAGAATCAGACATGCTTTGTTTACGCTTCTAGGCTACTGGCGCATGCCTGTGATATAAGCAGTAGGCGCGACGAGAGCCTTGACGACCCTTTCGTCATCGTTTTATGCGGTTTGACAGTTTAGATGAGAGCGCAAAGGTTTACCGTTTCTAGGAATTCCACCCTGGAAGGTGGTCTCACTTTTTTACGGTTTCACCCCGTAAAAACGCCGTTTCCGTATAAACGAAAGGCACATCTGAAAAAATATTTTTGCAGATTCTAAACGGGGCCTGAGACTCACTTTCTTTTGCTCCCGGTGGAACTGTAAGAGCCGTCGCCCTCTATGGACCAGCCGCCACTGACTGTACATGTTAATACTACAACTCTGTACATATATCTGATTAGCACTATTACTCAAAAGTGTAAAACTTAAATCGCTTGTTGTGATGATAATCAGAAATAACAGATTAAAAAAAGGCTCCATTCAGTTTAAGGCTTTACTTCAAAGTGCGATGAAATGAAACGTTCATAAAAGTCTCATTGGAATTTGGACAGATGTTCCTGTGCGCGATAGACTGCAATCACGAAGAGCATTAGTGCCTGCGCTTATAAACGATTATGTGCAGGTGCGATTTTATGTGCCACAAATACCAAAGTTGTACTGTGCCAGTCGATCTGTATTTCATTTAATTTTATTTCAAACCTTTATTTCAACTCGTAAGACACAGAGGTTATACCCTCAGCGACGACAAGCTCACAAAACAAAACAAACAACAATTTTTGTGTTCGGAGGTCATACATTTAAATCCAGCAAAAGAGGGAAGAACCTTCAGCTTTAGAGTCAGTTGGAGGGCATTCCAGGTGTTCGAAGCATCAAAGGAAAAAGCAGTTTTTCTTAGTTCAGAGCAAACTGGAGGAACCCTAAGAACCAACCCGTCATTTGAACGTGTAGAATAGGTTCCAAGATTCCATTCCAACAGTGATGTGATATGAGAGGGACCTTTTCATAAAGGACACAGTGGTGGGTATCATACCTGTCACCAGTAATAAATCCGAAGGCAGAATGACAGACCGGATTGATACCCCCTCTGTGCACCCCTCCCATCTTGGCACAAGCTGGTTCCTGTTTGGTAACCATGACGGAAAGCTTTTGCCAATCAATGTGCACCACTCGGTTGGTCTTGTGCCAGTACGGAAATGTAGCCTGTGGTTCTTTGACGATACTCACCGGATGAGAGGCTGGCGCTCGCTTGCAACCATTTGATGGAACAGAAGCAGTTAAGATAAGATATTCCTTTATTGATCCCCTTGGGTAAATGTGGGCATCGTAGCATATACTGTATGAGAAAAAATAAACAGTGTAAACAATATAATTAACTCTGAATATAAAAATACGAGAACAATAAACAGTGTTTAGAAAGGTGCAGATGAGGGTTTGCATGCTTATACGTTACAATAAATCATTGTATTTTCCAAGAGGTTTGTTTTGTATCCTGTCTACAACCACAGCATTCATGCAAACATGACCGCCATTGCAAATTCAATTGGTTGGACATTGTAATTCCTTAAACGAGAAGCACCCTCCAACACATTGTCGTTGACCATTGTGTCGTACCAACGACAAACCACTTGAGCGCGTTCAAGAGCAATGCGATTTTTATGTTTGTCTGAACATTCTGAAAACTACTTCATCCAGCGGTCATACTTCCCAGATGACTGGTTGAGCTCGTATCCATTGTATGTTCTGAGAGAAAATTACCCTTGTCGAAACAAAACATTATGAGAAATGTGAAAAGCTCTCTTTGTTTTAGTTATCTATGGGATTGTGTAGGTTGGAGGACAAAGCGCTAGCACTTTCACAGGGTAAAATCAT
Organism: Notolepis coatsorum; assembly: GCF_963971535.1. Taxonomy (NCBI): domain Eukaryota; kingdom Metazoa; phylum Chordata; class Actinopteri; order Aulopiformes; family Paralepididae; genus Notolepis; species Notolepis coatsorum. Next base: position 15,975,128 of record NC_140178.1, read on the forward strand.
TCCATTTACCATTCTAAGCGAACGCGTGACGTTTTTCCGGTCGACCTTCATCAGACAAGAAACTATTGTATATAACATGCACACACAGACGCATTTATTATTATCGTCGATGCTCTACATGTGACGCTACATCTACTCTCGGATTGGCGTTAATCTCCACGTCGAATGGTTGTCGAGCGCATTTATATGCAGATGATAATATAATTTATTGTATTGTTGACTCTGTTCAGCTATGGATAACCTCCAACATTCTGTCGATTCTCAGACTTCTTCCTGTTGATGTTAATGTTTTTTTTTGTGAGTCGCGTGGATCACACACCTCAATTCACATTTTGTCCCTTTTCATATGACGAAGTGTTGGAACTTGGACACTCTCCAATCCATAGATCCCAGGACAGGTGAGGATAATTTGGACTTTTCTTTCAAATAAAACCGGCTGCTCCTTTAATTACAGAGCTATTAGCATATTTGTAATCTTTCTATCTCAACTGGAAGACATCTGCCCATGTCGTCCTTTTGCATAAAAGTGATGTTAGAGATTGTTTAAATAATTACCGTCCTATCTCCAAGTTACCCTGATTAGCGAAAGTCTTTAGTGAATAATCAACTTAAGTCTTTTATTTCAAATCACTCAGTACTAAGCCCACAACAATCTGGATTCAGAGCCAACCATAGAACATTATCAGCCATCTCTTCAATTACTAATGACAAGAAGAAACACTGTGCTGCCCTCTTTATTGATCTGTGAAAAGCATTTAATACAGTCGATCAATTTATTCTTAAAAAGATGACCTACTATTGGTTTGGATAGAAAGGCATGTGATTGGTTCCAAGATTATCTGTCAGGGAGACGTCAGTGTGTAAAGTTGGGTCATGCCCAATCTGAATTTGTATCAGTAACTAAAGGTATGCCACAGGGTTAAATTCTAGGTCCTGTCCTCTTCACTATTTATATTAATGATATTGTGTCTTTGCTGAATGGTTGTCAATCCCATTTGTATGCAGACGTTACTGTTGTGTATTGTATTCCTGACTCTTTCCTCCTTTATTACCCTCCAGGAAGCTCTAATTAAACAGAAAATTAGCTCCCTATACAGAAACAGAACCAGCTTTCCTTTGATTAGTCCTTTGGACTATGGTTTATAGGCATACTGCGGCATCAACCCTTAAATCCTTGGACTCTGACCTCAGATTCATCACTAATGATAGATGCGACACTCATCACGGTGTCCTTTATGAGGAGGTTGGTTGACCCTCTCTGACGGAGAGGTGCAACAAACACTGGTTTTAATGACTGGCTGGTCCTTATGTTCGCCCCGAGTTTGCTCTGAACAGGGTACATCTGCATTTTGCTTTGATGCCCCTCTAGCTCATTGACTGAACTCCAACAGTCCTTAAAGCTGGAGATTCTCCCTTCAGTTGCAGAATTTAAAATCTTGATCTCCAACCTTTGTCAAGTTGTACGTGTTGAATGAATGAATGAATGAATGAAAACTTTATTTAACAGATTGCAGAGTGGGTACAATACAGTACGGCTCAATACACACAATTGTTAAGGGGATGCAGACCAGAGAAATACGTTTGTCTGATCGTTTGTTTGATCTTCTCTAGGCCCATTGTTTATTCATGTTTTAATTGATTTGTTATCCTTGCTTTTTGCCTCGTCTTGTTGTCTTATTGTTAAGATTGCATATGCTGTGTGATTTTATATGTATTTTTTTGGCTCATTTCCGTATGTTCACTCGACATGACTGTAAATGAGGGAAACCTCAGTTGCCTTTTTAAGTTTAAATAAAGGTTTGAAATTAAATGAAATTATGTGCAGAAAGCTCTCATCTTGGCATTTGTCTTGATGAAAAATGTACTTTTAAATACCACATAGCCAATCTCACTAGCAAAAAGAAATGTGGTTATTTTACAGAAACAACATTTTATTTAATCCAGCTTCCATTTGATTTGAAGAAAGAGGATTGTTTAAGCAATCTTCATGTCAGGTCTGGATTATGGTGATGTAATTTATAGAAATGCTGCCTCTTTCACTCTTTTACCCCTAGACACCGTCTGTCATTCTGCTCTTAGATTCATCACTGGTGATAGTTACAGCATTCATCATTGCATCCTGTGTGATAAGCTGGGTTGGTCTTCTCTATTGGAGAGGCATTTGTATCTGTTTATCTTTAAGGCCAGTGATGGAAAATTGCCACCTTATATCACAATGATGCTAGGTTGGAATTATGGACCTTATCTGACCCGCTCAAATGATTGGCCGACACTTAAGGTCCGACGAGATCAGTCTGAACTTGGTCAGTCTGCCTTTTGTTTTGATGCACCAGCTTCCAGGAATGATCTACAACTCACACTAAAAATCAATACCCCACTACTCTATAGACAATTTAAAACATGATCACAAACCTCCCTACCTCAGTGTGTAACTGTTTTTAATTTAAAACATGTTAACAAACCTTCCTACCTCAGTGTGTAACTGTCTTTAATTTAAAACATGTTAACAAACCTTCCTACCTCAGTGTGTAACTGTTTTAAATTTACAATCATGATCACAAACCTCCCTACCTCAGTGTGTAACTGCATGTTATTTGATTTCTGTCTTTGTATTTTTTCTTCTCTTTTCATCTGTGTTTTTGACCTATTTATGCAAATCATTATATGTATTCTGAACTGTTATTCTGAACTGGTTGAACTACGGCATTTATTACATGGTTTCAATCAATCAATCAATCAATCAATCAATCAATCAATCAATCAATCAATCAATCAACCAATCAATCAAAATGCATGAAAACATCACTCTTAGAGTGTAGACAATAGGACTTCACCGTAGCAATCAGTCTCTAAAAGAGAAAGGTGTAGGGGATTACAGGAGCTGTAGGGGTTGTTGAATTCCACAATGGTGGAACGAACTTCCCACCAGTCGGGACAGCTGAAACCCGCCCAATTTTCTGCTGTAGACTAAAAACATACTTCTTCAATCAATATGTAATATGTACATATTGTTCGATACTGTTTGACGGACAATCTTACTTACCATTAGCTGCCAGAGTTGTACCCTTCCTACTGAATAGTTGTACAGAACTTGTAAGTCGCTTTGGATAAAAGCGTTCAGCTAAATGTACGTAAGTGTGTTTGTTTACATTTCCACCAAGGGATCTTCTCTAGGACCAACTTTTTACAAAACTGAGAGAGTGGCCCCTTTTAATAAAATGAGACCTCTCCAAATAGCACACAAATGTAGACACATTCTGGCATCTAGCTCCTGGATGTTTCACATAGGAAACTGCAGGGGCAGCTAATCACATAGCTAACATTTAATAGTCGTGGATGGGACTTGATTTACAAGATGATGGATATGGGAAAGTGGAACTGACATTGCTTGCATTCGCCACATTTCTAATTGCCGTCTGGGGTTTATAGTTTTTAATAGCCTTCTGGGCATGCACCAGTGAGTTATTTAGGTGTCAGCACTCAAAAATAAGAATGTCGTATTTTTATTTAACGCACAGCTGCGGGACTCAGCCCTGGGCTTTCCTCTGTGAACGCCGGGGCACTGCTGCTCTGCGTTAACTACAAATATTACGTTCCTGTTTGCTGACGACTTCGTTCGATATCTCTGTGATTCTTGGGTCAGCACCCGGTTTGCTCTGAAGACATTTGAGTTGAGCACGCGGCCAGTGCTTCTGTTGGAGTATGCCGGTGTCTGCCTGTTCTGGGGAGGCAGGATGGCCTAGAGGTAAAGAGACCGGCCAGTAACCGAAAGGTTGCCGGTTCGATCCCTGCCACTGACAGGAGGGTGTATTCCAGCTGTGAGCTGGTGACTGAAGGGTGGTTGATATTACATCTACGGTGCCCACAATACTGTCTAAGTGCCCTTGAGCAAGGCATTGAACCCCAAAACTGCTCCAGGCCCTCTGATGAAATGCAAATTTTTACCCATTCACTCACACATTCACACACCGATGGCAGAGGCAACCATGCAAGGTGCCAACCTGCTCATCAGGAGCAATTAGGGGTTAAGTGTCTTGCTCAAGGACACTTCGACATGCTACCTGGGAGGAGCGGGAATCGAACCAGGAACCACTGGATTACCAGACGACTGCTCTACCTCCCGAGTCACTGTTGCCCCCAATGTGTCGGGGACTGTGTGAAACGAATAGGGACTAATTTAAATTGCATTGTGTACATAGACAATGAAGTAATCTTCTTCTTTAGGTTATCCTTCTTTAGGTTATCTAGCAAATACACTGTGTAGTGTATTGAGAGGGGACCCCTATTAACTGTTACAGCGCTGAATGGCATGCTGGGTACAGCTTGCTAGCTAGCCAGGTAGCATAACAGCCTGTTAACAGCTGGGAGGCCCAAGTCCCGGGGAATGACTGAGTGTGTGTAGACTAGGGCTGTCCCCGACTAAGGATTTGGATGGTCGACTATGATTGGCCAACATTTTCCGTTAGTCGGCTATTGGTCGACAAACAAAAAATTAAATAAAAATAAAAAAGTATAATATTTAAAAAAAAATATATATATTATTATTATTATTATTATTATTATTATTATTATTATTATTATTATTATTATTATTATTATTATTATTATTATTATTATTATTATTATTATTATTATTATTATTATTATTATTATTATTATTATTATTATTATTATTATTATTATTATTATTATTATTATTATTATTATTATTATTATTATTATTATTATTATTATTATTATTATTATTATTATTATTATTATTATTATTATTATTATTATTATTATTATTATTATTATTATTATTATTATTATTATTATTATTATTTATTATTTTTTTCATTCCATTTGGGCTGTGGTGGGTGCTTAATGTCTGAAGGAGTCGACTGAAGGCTTCTTGTCCTCTGCAAAAGCATGCAATTGGTCCACTGATGGATACATCTTGATATTTGTCTAGTCTAGTGTGTTCATTAGATGGGTGAAATCCTCTTTCAGTGCCTCTGTGCCTGTTTTTGTAGGCAGTTAGCCTCTGGTATGTGTACCATTAGCGTTAGCCACACTTCTAGGCCTCTTTTCTTTTGGAAAGAATGATATAAAAAATCTAAAAAATATATAAAATGTCTTTCTTTTTTCTACTAAGAGGTTGGCCAGTCGACTACGGCTCCTTTTGACCGATTAGTCGACTAATCGACTAATAGGGGTCAGCCCTAGTGTAGACTGTAATAAACCCTTTTCGTGTGTATTATAGATAGATTAAAATGTCCAGTCTTTGAGTCAACTTGAAATGTACTGTAGCTTTTACTCTGATCGTAACTGGGAAGCACCACAATATATCACTCGCGTTCTGTTCTCTGTCCAACTGCTTTACGGTCTCAGTTTCTGGTTTACATCACACACACAACACTGTCTGGAGAGGACCAGTGAGCTGGTCAGCCTCATGGCAGAGAGAGTGGAGAGGACCAGAGAGCTGGCCAGCCTCATGGCAGAGTGGAGAGGACCAGTGAGCTGGCCAGCCTCATGGCAGAGTGGAGAGGACCAGTGAGCTGGCCAGCCTCATGGCAGAGTGGAGAGGACCAGTGAGCTGGCCAGCCTCATGGCAGAGTGTGTGGAGAGGACTAGTGAGCTGGCCAGCCTCATGGCAGAGTGGAGAGGACCAGAGAGCTGGCCAGCCTCATGGCAGAGTGGAGAGGACCAGAGAGCTGGCCAGCCTCGTGGCAGAGTGTGGAGGACCAGTGAGCTGGCCAGCCTCATGGCAGAGTGTGGAGGACCAGAGAGCTGGCCAGCCTCATGGCAGACAGGAGAGGACCAGAGAGCTGGCCAGCCTCATGGCAGAGTGTGTGGAGAGGACCAGAGAGCTGGTCAGCCTCATGGCAGAGTGGAGAGGACCAGAGAGCTGGCCAGCCTCATGGCAGAGTGGAGAGGACCAGAGAGCTGGCCAGCCTCATGGCAGAGTGGAGAGGACCAGAGAGCTGGCCAGCCTCGTGGCAGAGTGTGGAGGACCAGTGAGCTGGCCAGCCTCATGGCAGAGTGTGGAGGACCAGAGAGCTGGCCAGCCTCATGGCAGACAGGAGAGGACCAGAGAGCTGGCCAGCCTCATGGCAGAGTGTGTGGAGAGGACCAGAGAGCTGGTCAGCCTCATGGCAGAGTGTGTGGAGAGGACCAGAGAGCTGGCCAGCCTCATGGCAGAGTGTGGAGGACCAGTGAGCTGGCCAGCCTCATGGCAGAGTGTGGAGGACCAGAGAGCTGGCCAGCCTCATGGCAGACAGGAGAGGACCAGAGAGCTGGCCAGCCTCATGGCAGAGTGTGTGGAGAGGACCAGAGAGCTGGCCAGCCTCATGGCAGAGAGGAGAGGATAGAGCCATATGGAATCCGCGATCACGGAATCGCGGACGCAATCGCGGAATTGAGCAATAAAAATGGAATCCACTATAAAAAAAAAAAGTTAAATTTTTTTTTTTTTTTTTTTTTTTTTTAACTTTTTTTTTTATGTTGTGGGACTTGTACAGCACTTTGTTCAACTTTGTCAGTGCTGTAAAGTTTAAACCTTTTAAAATCTTAGACAAACAAAACACTTTGCTTTCATGAAATATTGTAAGCCGTCATTTGAGGCTTTATAAAAGCAGCACAATGAACACAAATCTGTCAGTGCCGAGTCCGACCTCATCTTAAATAACAAAAAGTATTGCTTGTTGTAGTTAACAAAGAGAGGCAGAGTTGATTTTGCAAAAATATATATAATTTTTTTTTTTTTTTAAATAATCAAATTTTATTTTCATATTCGAATCCCATGCCCATCGAACGAAGCTTCGAAGCTTCAAAGTATTTAAGACGGCCCTATTAAATGGACTGTTATATCTTATTAAATTGTGGACATTTATTCATTCCCACTTATTAGACACTATTTCTGATGGTAAAATGAGCGTACAAAGCAAAATACAGAATTCTGAAATATTAAAACGGAAAAAACGGAATTTGGAAAAAAATAAAATGGAATTTGGAAAAAAATAAAACGGATTTCATATGGCTCTAGGAGAGGACCAGAGAGCTGGCCAGCCTCATGGCAGAGTGTAGAGGACCAGAGAGCTGGCCAGCCTCATGGCAGAGTGTGGAGGACCAGAGAGCTGGCCAGCCTCATGGCAGACAGGAGAGGACCAGAGAGCTGGCCAGCCTCATGGCAGAGTGTGTGGTGAGGACCAGAGAGCTGGTCAGCCTCATGGCAGCGTGTTGTGGAGAGGACCAGAGAGCTGGCCAGCCTCATGGCAGAGAGGAGAGGACCAGAGAGCTGGCCAGCCTCATGGCAGAGTAGTGTTGTCACGATACTGGAATTTCGACTTCGATACGATACCTTGAAAAGTATCGATACTTCGATACCATTTTGATACCAAAAAAAATAATAATAATAATAATATTTTTTTTTTCTTTTTTTTTTAAACAGATTTAGCTTTTGTTGCTGGTTGATTCTCCTCAGCTTCTCTCTGGTACTATAAGAGAAGATAAATATAACAATTTTAAAACCCTTTGTTTCTCTCTAAAGAAAGAAATACATAGCAAACATGACTCAGTTATGCAATAGTGCTGCTGCTTTTTATTTGGTTAAAATATTTGAGTTAATAAGACTAAAATATATGACTACAACAATTTTCATGACAGAGAGAGAGAGAGAGAGAGAGAGAGAGAGAGAGAGAGAGAGAGAGAGAGAGAGAGAGAGAGAGATAGAGAGAGAGAGAGAGAGAGAGAGAGAGAGAGAGAGAAAGAGTAAGAGGGGGGAGAGAGAGAGAGAGAGAGAGAGAGAGAGAGAGAGAGAGAGAGAGAGAGAGAGAGAGAGAGAGAGAGAGAGATAGAGAGAGAGAGAGAGAGAGGGAGGGAGAGAGATTTCTCCGGAGCTATGCTCATGGAAACGGGGTAACGTTAACCTCATGTCGAGTGTAGTATTGTATGACCTCGACATGAGAGAGAGAGAGAGAGATTTCTCCGGAGCTGGTAACGTTAACCTCATGTCGAGTGTAGTATTGTATGACCTCGACATGAGAGAGAGAGAGAGAGATTTCTCCGGAGCTGGTAACGTTAACCTCATGTCGAGTGTAGTATTGTATGACCTCAACATAACGTTTAAACGTAATGTTACTCCGTTTCCATGCAGGAGAAGGCACGACAACGCCTCTACTTCCTCAGGCGCCTAAGGAAGTTCCAAGTCAGTCAGAAGATCCTTAGGAACTTCTACTCATGTACAATTGAGAGCATACTGACTGGCAACATCACCTCCTGGTTTGGGAATAGCACTGCACAAGACCGTAGCAGACTACAAAGAGTGACACGTTCAGCCGAACGCACAATTGGAGGGGGGCTTCCCACCCTCCAGAACATTTACAACAAGCGGTGCAGGGGGAAGGCTAAGAGAATCATCAAGGACTCCAGCCACCCGAACAACTGCCTCTTTGAACTGCTGCGGTCAGGCAAGCGATACCGGAGTCTTAAGGCGAGCACAGAAAGACTCAGAAGAAGCTTCTATCCCCAGGCCATCAGGCTGCTAAACGAACAATAAACACTATGCAACAACCATCAAATGCACACAGCACACACACCCACACACTCACTTAAACAAACAACACACTGCAGCACCCACTCTCCACACTTTAGATCACACAAACACACTTTATATTTATTGATAAAGGATTTGCACTACAACTCGTACACCTACTGTAAATTGTACCTAAATTGCACCTCATCCCATTTCTGCCTTGCACTATATAGTATTGTATATTAGTACACTGCATAGTATATTGTATATTATATGGTAACTCAGTTACGTCTATTCTGCATCGAACATTGTACATATGTCTATACTGAACACTGTGACCTAATTTTTTTACTTCTAATTTACATGCTATACTATGTTATTTTATTTCATACTTATCTTGTCTTGCACAGTCTCTGGAGCGTAACAGTAAGAAGCATTTTGTATAAAAGTATTCTGTACTTCTGTATGACAACTATTAAAGAAACTTGAAACTTGCAGTAATTATATTGTGAATTATAAAGGTGGCCGGCTAGCTAGCATAAGCTAACGGAGGAACGACTAGCAGTAGCTAACGTTAGCTAATAGCTGTAACGTTACTAACAACGAATCAGCTGTTGATATTATGCACCATCAGTAGACAACGTATCATGTATTAAACTAGAGTTAATGGTTTAATGATTCAGTCACAGTGACGTTGAAAGAGCAGTTGTCACGAACCTCTTTCATTTCTTTATGGAGATCCGCGTGCCGGTCCTTCAGGTGTTTTGCCATATTTGAGGTGTTTGCACCTTTCGTTGACACTGCTCTATAACACCGCTTGCAAATGGGCATCGTGGCATCTTTAGCTTGTCCTTCGTTGTTTACTTCAAACCCGAAGTACTTCCAAAACTGCTGTTTTCTTTATCCACAAGCACAAGTTGCGGATGCTCTGCATTTGCCATCTTCAGCTAAAATGTTTGTTTACAAACTGAAGACGGCTCTGTGAGGGGGAGGGCTGGAGGATGCAGAGGGAGGGGCAAGCATGCTCTGAACAGCGTGTCAACAACTTCCGGTAAAACACTGCGAGCAAGCCAGCTGGTATCGATACTGCAGAAAGTATCGGTATTTCGGGAAATGAGTATCGAAACCGTTTTAAATATTCAGTATCGATATGTATCGATACTTCGATATTTTTGACAACACTATGGCAGAGTGTGTGTAGAAGACCAGAGAGCTGGCCAGCCTCATGGCAGAGAGGAGAGGACCAGAGAGCTGGCCAGCCTCATGGCAGAGAGGAGAGGACCAGTGAGCTGGCCAGCCTCATAGCAGAGTGGAGAGGACCAGAGAGCTGGCCAGCCTCATGGCAGAGAGGAGAGGACCAGTGAGCTGGCCAGCCTCATGGCAGAGAGGAGAGTAGCAGAGAGCTGGCCAGCCTCATGGCAGAGAGGAGAGGACCAGTGAGCTGGCCAGCCTCATGGCAGAGAGGAGAGTAGCAGAGAGCTGGCCAGCCTCATGGCAGAGTGTGGAGGACCAGAGAGCTGGCCAGCCTCATGGCAGAGTGTGTGGAGAGGACCAGAGAGCTGGCCAGCCTCATGGCAGAGAGGAGAGGACCAGAGAGCTGGCCAGCCTCATGGCAGAGAGGAGAAGACCAGAGAGCTGGCCAGCCTCATGGCAGAGAGGACCAGAGAGCTGGCCAGCCTCGTGGCAGAGTGGAGAGGACCAGAGAGCTGGCCAGCCTCATGGCAGAGTGGAGAGGACCAGAGAGCTGGCCAGCCTCGTGGCAGAGTGGAGAGGACCAGAGAGCTGGCCAGCCTCATGGCAGAGTGGAGAGGACCAGTGAGCTGGTCAGCCTCATGGCAGAGTGGAGAGGACCAGAGAGCTGGCCAGCCTCGTGGCAGAGTGGAGAGGACCAGAGAGCTGGCCAGCCTCATGGCAGAGTGGAGAGGACCAGTGAGCTGGTCAGCCTCATGGCAGAGAGGAGAGGACCAGAGAGCTGGCCAGCCTCATGGCAGAGAGGAGAAGACCAGAGAGATGGCCAGCCTCATAGCAGAGTGGAGAGGACCAGAGAGCTGGCCAGCCTCATGGCAGAGAGGAGAAGACCAGTGAGCTGGCCAGCCTCATAGCAGAGTGGAGAGGACCAGTGAGCTGGCCAGCCTCATGGCAGAGTGGAGAGGACCAGTGAACTGGTCAGCCTCATGGCAGAGTGGAGAGGACCAGAGAGCTGGCCAGCCTCATGGCAGAGAGGAGAAGACCAGTGAGCTGGCCAGCCTCATAGCAGAGTGGAGAGGACCAGTGAGCTGGCCAGCCTCATGGCAGAGTGGAGAGGACCAGTGAGCTGGCCAGCCTCATGGCAGAGAGGAGAGTAGCAGAGAGCTGGCCAGCCTCATGGCAGAGTGTGGAGGACCAGAGAGCTGGCCAGCCTCATGGCAGAGTGTGTGGAGAGGACCAGAGAGCTGGCCAGCCTCATGGCAGAGAGGAGAGGACCAGAGAGCTGGCCAGCCTCATGGCAGAGAGGAGAAGACCAGAGAGCTGGCCAGCCTCATGGCAGAGAGGACCAGAGAGCTGGCCAGCCTCGTGGCAGAGTGGAGAGGACCAGAGAGCTGGCCAGCCTCATGGCAGAGTGGAGAGGACCAGAGAGCTGGCCAGCCTCGTGGCAGAGTGGAGAGGACCAGAGAGCTGGCCAGCCTCATGGCAGAGTGGAGAGGACCAGTGAGCTGGTCAGCCTCATGGCAGAGTGGAGAGGACCAGAGAGCTGGCCAGCCTCATGGCAGAGAGGAGAAGACCAGAGAGATGGCCAGCCTCATAGCAGAGTGGAGAGGACCAGAGAGCTGGCCAGCCTCATGGCAGAGAGGAGAAGACCAGTGAGCTGGCCAGCCTCATAGCAGAGTGGAGAGGACCAGTGAGCTGGCCAGCCTCATGGCAGAGTGGAGAGGACCAGTGAACTGGTCAGCCTCATGGCAGAGTGGAGAGGACCAGAGAGCTGGCCAGCCTCATGGCAGAGTGGAGAGGACCAGTGAGCTGGCCAGCCTCATGGCAGAGAGGAGAGTAGCAGTAGCAGTAGCAGTAGTAGTCACTCTCTGTATTGGGAAATAGACTTAGTGTCAGATAGTTGTATAGCACATTCATCAATGTATTTTTCTCAGTCCGTGACTACAATGCCCCTTATCAGCTGGTTTAATGATGATGAATGTATCCGCCTGTAAGTCCTGTGAAGCCTGTACCGCCAGCTTCTCTTCAGCGCTCACATTAAACATTTTCACTTTGTTGTTTTCACTACGAGAGTAACTCTTTCTTCACCAAATGGAAATAATTATGTCTCAATGGAGGTTTTTTGGGGGGCGGGGGACAAAGGAGCTTTTTTCGGACATGGGTTGGCTCTGGCCTGGTTCGACTATATCTTTGAAGAAGTCTTTCAACCAGATAGTCTCGCATGAGTTGATTAGCTCGATAGATACCCTCCAGGTCATTAGGTGCTGTGGTGGGAACAAACGAGAGGCCGTTGTTTAGGATGAGACGAGCTAAATAAGATGGTTTTGTTTGCTCACCCGACTGCTTGATTAGCCTACTTGTAAGTAGTTTACAAAAAGAACAACAAGGTGTTGTAACTGAGGCTTTTGAGAGCATTATTTGCTCCTGTCTGGTCCTTGTTGTTCCTTTTGTAAACTACTAACAAATCGGTCGCAGTCAACCAGCACCTGCTAGCAGCTAATGGGTCTGACCCTTTATCTCAGCTGGTTAGTCGGCCCCCTGTGGATCCTATGGTCCCAGGTTCAAATCCACTTGGTTACACTTTGATAAGCGGCAGTCTCACCTCTCGTTTCTCCAGGTGCCAACATTTGACAAATCGTTAGGCTAGTTCCCCCTGTTGTCTGTAAATCGTCAATACATTTGAAATATGTCATCATATTGAAGTATGCACCCAAAATATAATATATATAATCTTGTGTATACTGTTTACTTTTACTCTTACTCATACTATACATTCAGATTCAAATTCTCTATTGCCTATATTTAGAGGGGATCAATAAAGGAAGATCTTATCTTATCTTAAAATATCAGTACGTTTCTAAGACCCTAAACATGGCAAATCTGTTGCTCATCTATACTTTTACAGCTAGAAGCAATTTTACATCTCATTCCATTCATTTCGTGGAGTTCCTTGTCTACTTATTTCCCCAGAGCTGGTGACAGAAGTAGAAGGGAGTTCCATGTCTCGGTTCCTCCTCCTCTCTACTGAAGCTGTTCCTCCCCCTCTCTACTGAAGCTGGTCCCTCTCCTCTCTACTGAACCTGTTCCTCCCCCTCTCTACTGAAGCTGTCCCCCCCCCTCTCTACTGAAGCTGGTCCCTCTCCTCTCTACTGAAGCTGTCCCCCCCCCTCTCTACTGAAGCTGGTCCCTCTCCTCTCTACTGAAGCTGGTCCTCCCCCTCTCTACTGAAGCTGGTCCCTCTCCTCTCTACTGAAGCTGTTCCTCCCCCCTCTCTCTGCTGAAGCTGTTCCTCCCCCTCTCTGCTGAAGCTGGTCCTCCCCCTCTCTGCTGAAGCTGTCCCTTCCCCTCTCTGCTGAAGCTGGTCCTCCCCCCTCTCTGCTGAAGCTGGTCCTTCCCCCTCTCTGCTGAAGCTGGTCCTCCCCCCTCTCTGCTGAAGCTGTTCCCTCTCCTCTCTACTGAAGCTGTTCCCTCTCCTCTCTACTGAAGCTGTTCCCTCTCCTCTCTACTGAAGCTGTTCCTCCCCCTCTCTGCTGAAGCTGTTCCCTCCCCCTCTCTGCTGAAGCTGTTCCCTTCCCCTCTCTGCTGAAGCTGGTCCTCCCCCTCTCTGCTGAAGCTGTTCCTCCCCCCTCTCTGCTGAAGCTGGTCCTCCCCCCTCTCTGCTGAAGCTGGTCCTCCCCCTCTCTGCTGAAGCTGTTCCTCCCCCTCTCTCCTGAAGCTGTTCCCTCCCCCTCTCTCCTGAAGCTGTTCCCTTCCCCTCTCTGCTGAAGCTGTTCCCTCCCCCCTCTCTGCTGAAGCTGTTCCTCCCCCCTCTCTACTGAAGCTGTTCCTCCCCCTCTCTCCTGAAGCTGTTCCTCCCCCCTCTCTGCTGAAGCTGGTCCTCCCCCTCTCTGCTGAAGCTGTTCCCTCCCCCCTCTCTGCTGAAGCTGGTCCTCCCCCTCTCTGCTGAAGCTGGTCCTCCCCCTCTCTACTGAAGCTGTTCCCTCCCCCTCTCTACTGAAGCTGGTCCTCCCCCTCTCTACTGAAGCTGTTCCCTCCCCCTCTCTACTGAAGCTGGTCCTCCCCCTCTCTGCTGAAGCTGTTCCTCCCCCTCTCTGCTGAAGCTGTTCCTTCCCCCTCTCTGCTGAAGCTGGTCCTCCCCCCTCTCTACTGAAGCTGTTCCCTCCCCTCTCTGCTGAAGCTGGTCCTCCCCCTCTCTGCTGAAGCTGTTCCTCCCCCTCTCTGCTGAAGCTGTTCCTTCCCCCTCTCTGCTGAAGCTGTTCCTCCCCCTCTCTGCTGAAGCTGTTCCTCCCCCTCTCTGCTGAAGCTGGTCCTCCCCCTCTCTGCTGAAGCTGTTCCCTCCCCCCTCTCTGCTGAAGCTGGTCCTCCCCCCTCTCTGCTGAAGCTGGTCCTCCCCCTCTCTGCTGAAGCTGTTCCCTCCCCCTCTCTGCTGAAGCTGTTCCTTCCCCCTCTCTGCTGAAGCTGGTCCTTCCCCCCTCTCTGCTGAAGCTGGTCCTCCCCCTCTCTGCTGATAGCGTCCCTCAGTTTGATCTCCACGCTGTTGAACAGCTTGTCTTCATCCATACTGTCCATTAGGTCCATCTCCACAGTGTTGAGGACATGTTGTTAATATCAATGCGAATGTGAGCACATGAAGGTTTAATTTAATTTAATTTCAAACCTTTATTTGAACTCGGAAGGCAACTGAGCTTTCCCTCATTTACAGTCACGTCGAGTGTACATACAGAAATAACCAAACGAAGGCATTTAAAATCACACGGCATATAAAACAATAACAAAGAGACAACAAGACGAGGCAAAGAGCAAGGATAACAATCAATAGAAACACGTACAACTTGATTGACAAAATGTTGGAGATCAAGGTTTTCAACTCTGCAACAGAGCGGAGAATCTCAATGTTGGAGTTCATTCCATGAGCTAGAGGGGCATCGTGGCAAAATGCAGATTTACCCTGTTCAGAGCAAACTCTGGGCACCTTAAGGACCAGCCAGTCACTAGAACGGGTTCCATAGGTTCCAGAATTCCATTCCAATAATAGTATGGAGGAGGAGGAAGCTTACCAACAAGGGTCTTAAAAATGAAGTGTTTGTTGCACCTCTCTATCAGCGAGGACCAACCAACCTTCTTATAAAGAACACAGTGATGAGTGTCGTATATCTATCATTAGTGAGGAATCTGAGGGCAGAGCGGGTCGATTTAAGGGTTGAGGCCGCAGCATGTCTATAGATTACAATCACCGGAGTCCAAGACTGATAAGAAAACTGCTTCAACAACTCTCTTCCTACTAATCAAACGTCGGTTCTGTTTCTTTATAGGAAGCCGATTTTCTGTCGCAACTTGTGCGTTTTGTTGATCCCATCATCGATCTTGGCCCAAGTTTTGGTGAACCGTTTATCGGATTCCGCCTCGTTAGCAAGACATCCGCAGGACAGAGTTCTCACAGGAGCTGGCGCTTAAAAGGTACATATTTATGGACAATGTCTCTGTAGTCTCTGCATGGATTTTCAGTCTGGGACGTTATTCAGGCACTGAGGGGGGGGGGGGGGGGGTGGGGTCACCTTGGTGCTCCTTGCAGTTTAACCTGGGTTTGAAGTTTTCAGAATAACAAGAATCAACAAGCTGTTGAGAGTTATCGCTTGTTGTGATGTCACAAGGGAGACACTAGCAATACATGATCTCTAATGAATCAATTAGCTTTGCTTGTTGGAGCGAGGAACACTGCCTACCTAATGTACTGCCTACCTGTTGTTGTTGTTTTTACTCTTGGGTGTGGGGCAGCCAGGCAGGGAAGGAAATGTGGTGTGTTGCTACTGTACACCCAGCAAAAGCGGAAAATAAATAAAAAAATAAGTTGTAAAAAACTAGACCAAAAAATTTAAATGTTTGATTCAAGGAAGTTGTATAATCTTTTTTTTAAATTACTTTAAATTACTCTAAACCACCAAAACCTATACGGACTAAAATGTATGATGTATATCATGCCAGTTAGGGTACCTTGTGTTTATTGCACCTTGTGTACTGTATACTGTTTACTTTTATTCTTACATACCGGTAATATATATTCAGATTCAAATTCTTTCTTGCCTATATTTATACAGACCCTCATCTGTACCTTTGTTTACACTGTTTATTTTTCATTGCCTATATTTATGTCTTTCTACTATTACCCTGCTATTGATATTCCTTTATCCATCCCCGGGCTCCTTCCTTCGGGCTTCACAGCAGCATGGGGTAGGGGGAAGGGGAGGTACAGGTATGGGCAGGAAAATAGTTGAAAGACTAATATAGGCAATACAATTTTATCTGAATATAAAAATATGAGAAAAATAAACAGTGTAAACGTTACAATAAATTTAGGCAATAAAGAATTTCAATCTCAATATATACGAGTAAGAGTAAAAGTAAACAGTATACACAAGATACCCTAACTGGCATGATATATGTCATACATTGTAGTTTTGGTGGTTAAGAGTCAGACACACTTAGTGGTCAGACGTTCATAATAGTTCCAGAGTTCTGCTGCCTTTATCCGTGGAATTAAGCCATAATCTCAACACTGTACACGTTATGAATAATTCCCTTTGTATAGAGATTGAAAACACACCTTGATGTTTATTCCTCTACGCTTCATCCCTTCTGTTTGGAATGTTAATTGTGCACTTTCCGAAGGATTTTGATATCAGAGATGTGGGAGCTCTCGCCTTTCTACCAATTTCCACTAACAAGACCGACGCTCCTCACATTTCAATTTCGAATAGAGGGCGACGAAAGGCCAAGTGATTAATGCACGACCCATCAGGCCACGACCCAGTCCTCTTTTCTTTTTTATAATAACTTTATTTATATAGCACCATTCATACAGATTGCAGCTCAGATTGCTTTACACAAAAAACTCAACAGAATTATACAAAAAACATAAACAAAAAATGGTAATAAAACAATTATATAAGATAGTAAAAATAGCTAAATAAGACAAACAGTAAGACAATAAACAATGACAAATAAAAGAATAATATACTGAAAACTTAAATCGTTAAAATAATAATAATAATAATAATAATAATAATAATAATAATAATAATAATAATAATAATAATAATAATAATAATAATAATAATAATAATAATAATAATAATAATAATAATAATAATAATAATAATAATAATAATAATAATAATAATAATAATAATAATAATAATAATAATAATAATAATAATAATAATAATAATAATAATAATAATAATAATAATAATAATAATAATAGCAAAACTAGACAGTAAACAATAAGAAAAAAATGTATGACAGTAAAATAATGATAAATTTTTTCAGTAAGAATTATAGAAATAAAGAAAAAAAAGACAATAAAATAAAGATAATTATTCATTTACAAGCTAGTTTAAAAAGGTAAGTTTTGAGCTGCTCGTATATATATATATATATATATATATATATATATATATATATATATATATATATATATATATATATATATATATATATATATATATATATATATATATATATATATATATATATATATATATATATATATATATATATATATATATATATATATATATATATTGCTTGTATATATATGGCAAAAAAGGATGGCAAACTAAGACAAGATGGCCTTAAAGAAAAACACGCCAGAAGACACACAGTGTTCCCAACGCACTCACGTTTTGGTTTGTGTGGATTACCATACGTCTCCTCGGATGCCTATGATGTTCAGCGATGGGAATCACAAAGGCTCTGTAATAACTGGAGTGTAACTAATGGGCTCTGAGGTGCAAAGCAGCCTTGTTGTACCGCGGGATAATTTCCCCGGTGTATATCTCGCTGTTTGCTGTGATCTCTCCCTCCCCGTCTGGCAGAGGTCTGTGCGCTGGGCAGTCACTTAGCTGTGAATCCCCCCCTGACCTTTTCAGGGTGTATACAGACCAATCGCAGGGCTCTCGGGACATGTGTTGTTTAGACGAGGGGAAAAAAAAGTTCTGTTTGCGGTCCGGTGGAATAACACGGAGCGTACGTCACTTTCTCCGGTTGTTTTTGTTTTTAAGTGCCATTGCGTTCCCACATCACATTGTAAAGAAGTGACGTACTGTATAGCTGCTGCTCCACACACACAGGTGGAGCGCCAGGTGGAGCGCCAGGGGGAACCGTGTGGTTGTTTGGTGCCCTATTGCTTTGGTGTTATTTACCCCGTAATGAAGAACATGTCTGGTCATTTTTAAGCATGGTGTTATTCACTGTCAAAGATGAAAAAAAAAAAAAAAAAAAAAACATTTGAATTGTAACAGACACAACAATTCCAGCTTCTTTCTATTGTTCTCTTTCTAGATTCAGATTCAGATTTTATTGTCACGTCATTCATTCATTCGTTACAGCTTAATGGAGTGGATTTCTTTTGCCTTGCAGCAGCATAAGATAAGATAATAATATATTCCTTTATTGATCCCCTTGGGGAAATGCAGGTCTCATAGCAGCATGGAGGAGGGCGGAGGTACAGGTATGGGCAGGATAATAGTAGAAAGACATAAATATAGGCAATACAATTTGATTTAAATATAGAAATATGAAAAAAGATAAACTGTGTAAACAAAGGTGCAGATGAGGGTCTGTATGCCCTATTGGGTATATCATATTATGTTACAATAAATATAGGCAATAGGCGGCTAGGCGGCGCAGTGGGCAAGGCGCTCACCACCAACGCAGGATATGCTGGGTTCGAGCCCAGCTCTCGGCGTTGCTACCAGCTTGGCTGGTCGTTCATACTAATACAATTGGCAGTATTAGGGGGTGGGAAGCTGGTGGGTGGGTATTGGATGTTGTGGACAGCGACTCCTACAGGTCGGTTGGTGTGCCTGCGCAGTAGAATCAGGAAGCGACAGGGGCGGCGTGTCCCTCCCACGCAGACCCTCGCCGCTGAGAGATTGCGCTGTGCAGGTGAAAAGATGCCACGGCTGCCTCCTCGAGTACCGGAGGGGACACGTGATGTATGGCTTCGTCCACATTACAGCCGGCTTGTGGGAGGCATGGCCTAACAACGTTCGAGACAGGGGAGGGTAGAATTGGACAATACGAAATTGGGGAAGGGAGAAAAATAAAAAAATGGGGAGAAAAAGTAGATAAAAAAAAATATATATATATATAGGCAATAAATAATTAGAATCGGAATATATACTGCAGTATGAGTATGAGTAAAAGTAAACGTATACAGTACACAAGCTGCAGTATACACAAGCTACAGTATACACAAGGTACCCTAACTGGCATGATACTGTATACTGTATGTCACATGTTGTAGTCTGTGCAGGTTTGGTGGCATCGTCAATAGAGTAGGACCAAAAAAAAGAACGCAATAAAAAAAGGTATAAAAATAGCAGCATAAGCAGCAATAAAATAGCACTAATTTACCAATGATAATCACAGTGCAATAGTCACAGTGAGGCTGTAGTGTGGTGCAAAGTGTCAGTAGAGTCAATGATAAAATAGCTCTAGACTCTAACATAACAATCACCTAATGGGTGTCATGTGTGCACATCGGCAGCAGAAACAGTGATAAAACAGCACTAGATTACAAGACCACATTCCCAGGCAGGGTAGCGAGCAGTTAGTGTTATTTGTTCATGAGTCTGACTGCCTGGGGGGTTGGGGGGGAGAGAACTGTTCCTGAGTCTGCTGGTCCGGGCCTTGAGGCTGCGGTACCGTTTGCCGGATGGCATCAGCTGAAACAGTTTGTGGTTGGGGTGGTCGGGGTCTTCAAAAAGTTGATTTAATGTTGGACCGCAAATGACATCATGTCCCATAAATCCATCTCTACAGACTGTATGAATTAATGTTGTGTGTTTTTTTTTTTTCAAATGTAGCCAAGAGTAAAGACCCTAACCCTGTCAAAACAGCAGTCATAGTGTATATTTTCAGCAATATGTTTGTTTACCAATAGGTTAAAGAGTTTTGGAAATGTATTCGGAAACCTGCGAATATAGACACTTGGAAATGTGCTCTGCCATTTTGTTTGTAGTCATATGAGGAGAGGAGACCCAGGGCTTTGAATGGGCATTGGAATTTCGAAAAACGACACTACCCAGCTCAAGCCAGCTCCTGTCAATCAAATTACTTGTGGATAAACTTTTTTATTTCTCTTATTTTTGGGGATTTTCTACCACAAACCTTAACGTTATTGGCATAAATTAGAACGCAGTTAGTTTCTCTACCTTTCTGTGAACGTCTAGGAAAAAAACGGCGTTGCAATCTGATGAAAAATGGCAGAGGAATCTACATAATAAAAAAGTAACTGTACAGTACTTACAGTAGATTTCATTCACGGTCTTTGCTGCACGCCTGGTGATACTAAATCCAGATTGAACTCTGCCATTGGAAAGAGGAGATTTGGCTATAATAAGGTAATTTATAGGTCTGATATTCTATAGCCTATTCTATAATAATATTTCAAATTGCATGTAGCAGTAATTCAGTACTGTATCTACAAAACCTTCTGTTTAATCATCTTCCTTTTATTCATTTGCTTAGATTATTTGTACACGTGATCTCAAGTAGGTGCTGAACGAGCTCAGTGGCAGTTTTTCCATGTCTGGTCATTTTTACCATGGTGTTATTCACTGTCAAAGATGAATTGTAACAGACACAATATTTCGGACACTGGGAATACATTCCCTGAGATCCACAGATGTCCCTAGATACCAAGAACATGCAAATGGACCTTGTAGAAGTGGAGCAATCCTCCATTTACTTAGGTATGTATTTTAGGGGGATTTTCAGAAAATAGGGCTAGGGCTCAAGAGGTTAAAGGATAACTTTAATGACTATTTTGGACCTTAGACCCTATTCACGTCCGTCTACCATGTACCTGACACATTAGACTAGATTAATGTTATCATACAGCACAAATACAGTACAACAAAAATAAGTTTGGCATCCAACCAGAGTGCAAATGTAACACTAAAGTGCAATAGTAATATACAATGTACAGGTGATTTAACTGGGTATAAAATATATAAATTGGTACTACTGAGTAGAGTGCTAATCAGATGTATGTACAGAGTTGTAGTATTAATATGTACAGTGATACAGGTATAAAGACACTATGATAGTATAGTAAGTCATACTGGCCAGCAGCGTAACTAGTAAGAGTAGCTTTGCTGACACACCCCTTGTTATACTATAGCCTGGATGGAGGGAAGCTCACATCCACTGATGTTCTGGACTGTGCCTCTGTGTTTACTTCTGCAGTTTAGGGCAGAGAGCAGTTTCCATACCTACAGTATAGTCTATCGTTTATAGTTCATAGGCTTCAAAATGCCTTCCCCTGGCCACCAGTCCTAGTTTTTTAACAGTCACCTACACTTAACAAATCATCTTAAGATAAGATAAGATAAGATCTGTATGACTTATCGGTATATGTTACAATAAATATAGGCATTCAAACATTTGAATCTGAATATATACTATGAGTAAGAGTAAAAGTAAACAGTATACACAAGGTGCCCTAACTGGCACGATATACGTCATACGTTGTAGTCCGTGAAGGTTTTGGTGGTTAGGAGTCAGACACACTTAGTGGTCAGACATTCCTAGTATAGTTCTGGAGTTCTGCAGCCGTTAGTTCTCCAGCTGCTGGCAGCGGCCCATGCCCACGGTTGTGGAGCCTGATGGCCACTGGAAACAAAGGACTTCAAATAGTATCTTCAAACATGTCCAGACTGTTTTTGTTTTATGCTCTTTCTATTTTTGACACTCTCTCCCTCCCTCTCTCTCTCTCTCTCTGTTTTTTGCGGGGCCTGGTTAATCATTGCACCTATAGGTGCTGTGTTGCAAAACGTGGTGTAAGTAGGGTAGTGTGTTAGGGCATTAGCGTGTGTTTGTTTGTTCGTGGATAAAGAGAAAGAGAGAGTGATTGAAGGAGCGCACCCCGTGTAAAGTGTTTGACGCTCTCCCGGAATAATACTAATGTCGTCGGGGGGGCGAGAGCACGTGCTCACCATGCGCGCACGAGAGCCGCTTCACCTGGAAACACACGGAGAGCGAATGCAGCTACCGAATGACGTCTGCTGGCGTTCCCCGGTAAGAGAGAAGTAGCTCTGCCAAAGACTCCCTTGATTGGCTATACAGTAGGTCTGTTGTTTTTAGGATTTCAAACAAAGGGGCTACATGATATACCGTATCTGGTGAATAGTCCTTTGAGATTGATGATAATCAGCTGAGGTGTTTTGAATCATACAATCACACTGCTTATTTAATGTTTTAGACCGTTTACATCGTGACACCATGGCTACGTGAGGATACGCTAGAGCAGACGGATCTCGCTTAAAACATGTAAATAAAGTATTTATCGACCACAGGAAAAAGTTATAACCATAAGTAATATTATTTAAGTGTTCCCTGCTGGGGGAAAAACCTGCAGGACACTCACATGGGGGGCAAGAGCCTTTACCTCAAGACTACCTAGACACACCTTTCTGATAGCCTAACCATAACCTTAACCTTCTATCTTAACCATAACCGTTAAATGTTCAAATCAATCATAATCATAGTCCTATTGCTCTGTTTGTCAAAGGGTGTCTTAGTCTAGTGGTGAGAGCACTCGCTTGTGACCACAATTATTAGTTATTTCCACTCCCAATGTTTTTTTTGCTTTCGCTAATACGAAACGTAAATGTATTACTTATACAATAAGTAAATATATTACCTAAGGCTATTAGGGACGACAGTGGCTCAGGAGGTAGAGCAGTCGTCTGGTAATCCGGAGGTTCCTGGTTCGATTCACGCTCCTCCCGGGAAGCGTGTCGAAGCGTCCTTGAGCAAGACACTTAACCCCTAATTTCTCCCGATGAGCAGGTTGGCACCTTGCATTTCCTCCGCCATTGGTGTGTGAATGTGTGAGTGAACGGGTAAAATGTGAGGAACAAATTGTAAAGCGCTTTGGATAAAAGCTGCTATATAAATGCAGCCATTTACCATTTACATATGACATAAAGTACACTGTCGATTAGTACTTTATTGACGTTTTGCGGTGAGACCGCGTTGTGTTGGTGGAACAGAAGTGGCACGTCCCTGGTGGCGGCGAGGGCCTGGAGGGATGGCGGTGAACTCAGCCGGGGCCACCCCTGACCCCACGCCAGGCCAGGCCGCGGCGAGCCAGACCAGATCAGATCAGACCGAGCGGTCCCCCCGCCAAGCACCCGGGGCAATCAGACAGTCTGTACTAAGAGCTAATGCTAACTGCATCCTGAAGCCATTATAGTGAAGAGGGGCCATTTAGGGGAATATGGCCCCGTTGCTCTTTGGCACAGATAGGATCTGAGGTTCTCATTCTCAGGAGAGAAGGGTAAGAATACGAGACCCTGGCGAGAGGCTGCAGGACCTGGCTTTGAAGAGCTTGTTGACGTGCTACGTCTCGGACTACGACCAGGGGCTAGACTATCTCTGGTTTGGTCATCATCAGCATAAATACATATCTGTCATGAAGCTTTGATCTGTTATCTCTTGAATAAACACCGCCGGAAAACAAACCGCACACGCACACGCATGCACACGCACACGCTCTCACCAACACAAGCCTGTCCTTCTCCCTGCCGACAGATTGGAACGGATGGATGGAATTTGAAACGTTTTAGCCAAAAATGTTTCCATGGTCAAGGTGTTTTTTGCAGAAACGTTTCAGATTTCGTCCCGTTCTCCAGCTTCGACCGTACCGTAGCTCTCTCGGGGAGGATCGATGCGCAGGTGAGTGACCTCTAGTTTGGCTGGGAACCGAGCATAACAAACACATGGACACACACACACACACACACGCACACACACACACACACACACACACACGCACACACACACACACACACACACACACACGCACACACACACACACACACACACACACACACACACACACACACACACACACACACACACACACACACACACACACACACACACACACACACTTTCAATATCAATTACGATGTTGCCATCCCACGATCATGAAAACAAGATAATCGAGATAAACCGATTATCGTGCCGTGTCTTGTGTTGTAAATGCAGCGCACCCTTCCTTCACAGAGTGTGCTCCGCCCCTCCTCCCCTCAAGCCCAAACAGTAGTTTCAGCTGGTGTTGAGAGGGAGGAGGGAGGAGCCACGGCGCGTTTCTCCAGTTATTTTAAAACGTCTTCTGTAACTTGTAGAAGATGACAGAATGGCAGCCTTTGGTCTACAGAAGAAAGGTCAAACAAACTCAGCCGTCGTCATACGATCTCAAATCTAATCATGTTTAACAATCGTGATTTCAATCAATCAATCAAAATAATGGTGATTATGGTTTTTCCCACAATCGAGCAGCCCTTACGTGCACCCACTCGCAGACAGATTGATGAAGATTGTGTACTTTCAAACGTGAAGCCTGCCAACTTCAAGAGGACGGAAGCACAGCAGCATAACTGGACCACGTACCACTTTAACCGGACCTTTAGAGGTCAATGGTTTGAGGGTTGAACGCTCCCAAGCACTGGAACACACAAACATCATGTACTTCTCGACTGCTACTTAAGTCAAATTTTTAATGGAGGACTTTTACTTTGACCAGAGTACTCATTTATCTCTGGGTATTTCTACTTTTACTTAAGTAAAGGAACTGTGTACTTCTTCCACCGCTGACCACAGCTGTGAGATGGAAACCCCTCCCCCACACACATACACACCCACAGATACGCACACGCCCACAGATATACACACACACACACACACACGCACACACACACACACACACACACACACACACACACACACACACACACACACACACACACACACACACACACACACACACACACACACACACACACACACACACACACACACACACACACACACACACACACACACACACACACACACACACACACACACACACACACACACACACACACACACACACACACACACACACACACACACACACACACACACACACACACACACACATGGACAGACATCTCGAGACTGGGATGGACAGCAGCCAAGTGTGTCCGTTAGGGGAATGTGATGCAGGGCCACTGAGCCCCAGCTGTGAGACGGAGAAACTTTTTTTAATTTTTTTCATTTTTGGCCCGAGGCTTGACTTTCTTTCTCCGCTCCCCCAGGCATGTCCACTGCTCCGGGCCGTCTAGATTAGAGCCTGTGTGGTCCGGCTCTCTCTCTCTCTCTGCCTCTTCATTCGTCAAATAAATAAATAAATACATGATTCAGCCGTGTTCCGCGCTAATTGGGGGCTTGTGAGTCAGAGTGGGCCGACGGGGCAGGAGGATAGCCAGAGGCAGAGCGGTCTGGACACATAAAAGGGAGCGAGCCGGGGGCGGCCTTGTTGGAGGACGTCCTTCTCATAGTTGTAAATAGTTAGGATGAGTTAAAGGTGCCGTAAGTGGTCTTTATTTTGTTAAAATAATAGCTCTACATGCCGACAGCCTTCACTGATATAGTGTCTGCTCAGTAACATATGGGCCTCCCAGTCCCTCCTGCTCTGTATGTAAACAGAAGATAAATTACCACTTAATCCAATCAGGAGAGAGAACTCCAAACTGCAAAAGAAATTCTGACAAGAATAAGAAATAAAAACGAGGTTCACGCAAATGTGTCCTTGAAACAAGTAAAATAATCTACCGGTGCTGTAAGCAAATCTGGCTTGGTAACATTTCTTGAAATAAGTAGAAATATCTAGTGTTCTCTCTCCTGATTGGATAAAGTGGGAACTGGATACCAGGAAATGTATTGTGTGTTTACTGCAGAGCAGAGGGACTGGGAGACCCATGTTACTGACCAGATACACTCTATATCAGTGATGGCTGTCAGAATGTAGAGCTACTTAACACTTATTTTAACAAAATAATACCACTTATAGCGCCTTTAAAATTACAAATCTTTGTAATAAAGAGATTATAATTGTAATTCTAAGTCAAGTCGGTACCAGGAAAGGGAAGTGAGGTGGGTTTGCCACGAGCAGACAGATTCTCCAGGAGCGAGTCTTAACCCCCGGTGTCCTGTCCAAATAGAAACAACGTCTGTGAAGAGAGTGTCCCCCCCCCCCCTGACATGAGACGTAGTGGGAACAGGACGTGGTTGGACTCATCAGCACGGATCACAAGGATGCAGAACATGTGACTCATATACATAAAGGATATTGCACATTAACAAGGGGACCATGGTGTTATGACAACAGGGTTGCTTCTCTGAATCGGGCTCCGCTCCGCTTTCATGGAATTATCGTAAGGGCCACGACACATGCTGCTGTAGGCTCAGTCTAGAGCCAAACTCAGACAGACAGACAGACAGACAGACAGACAGACAGACAGACATACAGACAGACAGACAGACAGACAGACAGACAGACAGACAGACAGACAGACAGACAGACAGACAGACAGACAGACAGACAGACAGACAGACAGACAGACAGACAGACAGACAGACAGACAGACAGACAGACAGACAGACAGACAGACAGACAGACAGACAGGAAGACTGGCAGACAGACAGACAGACAGACAGACAGACAGACATACAGACAGACAGACAGACAGACAGACAGACAGACAGACAGACAGACAGACAGACAGACAGACAGACAATATTGTTGTATTGTCGCAGTGAAAGGGTTAACCCTTTGGTAGTATGGTAGGGAAAGGGTTAAGGTAGATGAGCACTATTGCACGGTGTTAAAAGTTGCACATTGGCGGGCGCTCTAGTAGCACACCATGTATCGCGCTGCGTCGCCAAGCGGCCAATCCCGGGTTCGCTTCCCACTCCCGGTGACTTCCATTTGTCGCATGTCTAACCCCGCCTCTTCTCCCATTCATCCTCTCCTCATCTGTTGGTCATGTCTGACCATGAAAAAGCGATAAACGCTAAAAAATAAATCTTTAAAAGTTGCACATTCGCTATTGCACACTGTCCAATGGGAGGAGAGGGATGTGTTTGCTGTGACCCTCCTGATGGATTGGGTGTCTCTGTGTGTCATCCAGGTAGTGTGGTGAGGCTAGATAAAGCCCCCTTATGAGGTGAGAGCCGCCCCCCCCCTCCTCGCCCCTCACTTCCCCTCCCGGCACGGAGACAGCAGGACTGAGGGATGTCACGGGGCTTCATCCTACTGGCAATACTCACAGTGTCCTCCAGCATCCAGGTGAGGGCACGCACACACACACACACACACACACACACACACACACACACACACACACACGCACGCGCACACGCACACGCACACGCACATGCACACACACACGTACACACACACACACACAGACACACACACAGACACATTTGGACAGTCGCACACATACATAGACAGACACACACATACAAATACACACACGCATATGGACAGACACACACACACATACTGTATGAACAACAGACACACACTCACATATGGACAGTCGCACACATACATGGACAGACACACACATATTCAAATACACACGCATATGGACAGACACACAGACACACACACACACATACTGTATGAACAACAGACACACACTCACATATGGACAGTCGCACACATACATGGACAGACACACACATATTCAAATACACACGCATATGGACAGACACACACACACACACACACACTGTACAGTATGAACAGACACACGTATATGGACACACGTCTCTTTTTTAGACTCTTTTTGTATCACAAACAGTATTGTATTTGTAAATCTGGAAGCACACCCGTAATATATTTCTCGCTATGGGAAACCAAGTGTCTCTTCGCTCTGATAGCACCCATCAATCACTTGCCATTAGACTATGGGAGAGGGGCTTGTTTCTACAGCCCGAGTGTCCCCTGAGGAAGGCCAGGAGCGGTGGTGTGGTGTCACAGACTAAACACACTGTCTCGGCTGTTTAACACACAAGTGTTCTCTGTGGAATGTGACAGGTTGTCACACTGTGGAAGCAGGCCGCGCTCTGATGCTGCGGACCCCCCGCGAAAGAGATTCTATTACTGTCGTCCAGTGCATCATCTTTACATCGTGGAACATGACAGACGATCTCGCCCGAGGAGAGATAATCTGTCTATGGATTACATTGTGCGCGACTCCACTCGTGTGTATCTATCGTGTGTGTTTCTGTGGGGCAGTTATTGTGTCCTTATTTCAAGGCTTTCTGTTTCTACTACTGTATCGCAAAAAAAGGCCCCATGAAGAGAATTATCGTCCTAGTGGTAAAAGACCTTTGTGTTGTGTTATGCTGTATTCTTTATGATTATTGTCTATTTTATACTCATTTTATGGCTGCACTTTATGCATTGCTTTTATTTAGTCAATTCTCTGCTCATTTGATATCAAGCCTCTGCTCATTCTTCTGTCTATATTCATGCCAATTGTATGCTCCTTTTACGCTTATGTCTATTTTATGTCCATTATGTCAACATTACTGCTGTGAAGCACTTTGGGCTGCAATTCTTGTATGAAAGGTGCTATACAAATAAAGTTTATGATTATTATTATTATGCACTGTATGCACAGTAGAGTAGGGTAGAGTAGAGAAGTGTATTAATGTGTCACTCTACTAGGTTATGAATGAATAACATCAATACTGAAAGAAGGTCAAAGGTCAAAAGCGAGCCTTGTTGACCACTTATAAATGAGTTTTGAGACACTATGAAAAAAAAATTAACTAAACTAATAAAAGACAATACATTGATTTGCAGATACTGTATAGGAGGTGTAGTCTGGCGTCACTTTAGTTTCCCGCGCGGTCCACCCGTATAGGGATTTATCATGGGGACATTTTATTATCGGCTATTGTAATAATTCTGCCTCATGGACATTGGCAAGCTTTCCATTTTTGCACAAAATGAGTTCCCTTCTATCACTAACCTTTAAGCATTTTTTATTGAAATAAAATTACACGTAATTATTTAATTGCGAATTGTTTCATGTTGAGCTATAGATTATGGATGAATACACACAGAAAGGTACACCATGCCAATGTTCATGCTTTATTTGTTATAAACGAGACGATTTAGAAATGTGTCCATTGGAAATACATTGCAATTTCAAGCGAGGTGGACCGGCTGGAAACAACAATGACGTGTAACCACTACACCTCCCTATACAGCAGGTGACGACAGTGGATCAGTTTAGAGTTGACGGCGATGCACCATGAGAATAACCTGTTATCATGTCCTCACATGCTCTTCCATGGTCTCAGGCGTCCACTGCTCACCTGGACAAGCTGGCGGACAGTTGGAGACAGTACATGGCGGAGTGCACCTGGAACAACACCAGAGACCCCCCCAGTACGGGTGAGCATCGCCTCTTCATAGTCACCAAGGGTGGGAAGGAAGGAATGAAGGAAGGAAGGAAGGAAGGAAGGAAGGAAGGAAGGAAGGAAGGAAGGAAGGAAGGAAGGAAGGAAGGAAGGAATGAAGGAAGGAAGGAAGGAAGGAAGGAAGGAAGGAAGGAAGGAAGGAAGGAAGGAAGGAAGGAAGGAAGGAAGGAATGAAGGAAGGAAGGAAGGAAGGAAGGAAGGAAGGAAGGAAGGAAGGAAGGAAGGAAGGAAGGAAGGAAGGAAGGAAGGAAGGAAGGAAGGAAGGAAGGAAGGAAGGAAGGAAGGAAGGAAGGAAGGAAGGAAGGAAGGAAGGAAGGAAGGAAGGAAGGAAGGAAGGAAGGAAGGAAGGACGGAAGGAAGGAAGGAAGGAAGGAAGGAAGGAAGGAAGGAAGGAAGGAAGGAAGGAAGGAATGAATGAAGGAAAGAATGAATGAAGGAATGAATGAATGAAGGAATGATTGAATGAATGAAGGAAAGAATGAAGGAATGATTGAATGAAGGAATGAATGATTGAATGAAGGAATGAATGATTGAATGAATGAATGAATGAATGAATGATTGATTGATTGAATGATTGAATGAATGAATGATTGAATGAATGATTGAATGAATGAATGAATGAAGGAATGAAGGAATGAATGATTGAATGAAGGAATGATTGAATGAATGATTGAATGAATGAATGAATGAAGGAATGAAGGAATGATTGAATGAATGCATGAATGATTGATTGATTGATTGATTGAATGAATGAAGGAATGAATGATTGAATGAATGAATGAATGAATGATTGAATGAAGGAATGATTGAATGAATGATTGAATGAATGAATGAATGAAGGAAGGAAGGAAGGAATGATTGAATGAATGAATGAATGATTGATTGATTGAATGAATGAAGGAATGAATGAATGAATGATTGAATGAATGAATGAATGAATGAATGATTGCATGAATGAATGAATGATTGAATGAATGACATTCATTCATTGACATGACACACTCTCTTGTAATTATTTGTCAATCAGACAAGGTTCACACATTACAAGATCCTTCACTTGGAGGTCGTCCTTCTCTCTCTCTTTCACCCCTTTCTCTCTCATTGTTAAAACACGAAAACCTCCCTCTGTCTCCTCTCTCTCTGTGTCTCCCCTCCCTCTCTGTTTCCTCTCTCTCTCTCTGTCTCCTTTCTCTCTCTGTCTCCTCTCTCTCTGTGTCTCCCTCTCTGTTTCCTCTCTCTCTCTGTCTCCTTTCTCTCTGTCTCTCTCTGTCTCTGCTCTAGCATCCTCCCTCTCTCTCTCTCTCTCTGTCTCGTCTCTCTCTGTCTCCTCTCTCTCTGTGTCTCCCCTCCCTCTCTGTTTCCTCTCTCTCTCTGTCTCCTTTCTCTCTCTGTCTCCTCTCT
Organism: Notolepis coatsorum; assembly: GCF_963971535.1. Taxonomy (NCBI): domain Eukaryota; kingdom Metazoa; phylum Chordata; class Actinopteri; order Aulopiformes; family Paralepididae; genus Notolepis; species Notolepis coatsorum. The sequence continues at coordinate 16,005,576 of NC_140178.1, forward strand.
CTCTGTGTCTCCCCCCCTCTCTGTTTCTCTCTCTCTCTCTCTCTCTCTCTCTCTCTCTCTCTCTCTCTCTCTCTCTCTCTCTCTCTCTCTCTCTCTCTCTCTCTCTCTCTCTCTCTCTCTCTCTCTCTCTCTCTCTCTCTCTCTGCCTCCTCTCTCTCTGTCTCCCCCTCTCTCTGTCTCCTCTCTCTGTGTCTCCCCTCCCTCTCTGTTTCCTCTCTCTCTCTCTCTGTCTCCCCATCTCTCTGTCTCTGCTCTAGCATCCCCTCTCTCTCTCACTGTTAGTCGTTATGCCAATTCCCAACCCCCTTCCTGGTTGTTGCGCACTTTCCCCTACTGTTGGTCCGAGAGGCCGGAGACTGTCACATGCTTTCCTCCGACGCATGTGCAGCCAGCCGGCAGCCAGCCTGGCCGCACAGATTCTCACTGGGAGAGTGTACGTGTGGGAGGCCACACTACCTCTCACCAGATCCTACCTTCGCTGAGCAGGTGCCCCGACCGAACTGTAGGGGTCACTGTCCACAACGCCCAGGACCCACCCACGGCTCCCCTCCCCCTAACTCAGCCAAACGAGTTAGTATAGCGATCAGCCCGAGCCAAGGCAATGCTGACTCTCCGGGAGTGGTGACGAGCACAATCTCCGCTACGCCACCTGACCGCCCCGAAAATTGCATATTTAAAAAACGGCTGTGCCATGCATGAATAGGTCCCCAATCATAACGTCCACTGGGATTTTAAATATATAAAATATTCAATCCACAGTGCATGAAAATATCTGACGGTAAATGAGGCTGTACACGTGTACTGTAAGGAAATGGTTTAATCAATGTACAACATCCTCAAAAAGAAATACGATATGATAAGATATTCCTTTATTGATCCCCTTGGGAAAATTCAGGCATCATAGCAGCAAGGGGGGGGGGGGTAAAGGTATGGGCAGGGTAATAGTAGAAATACATAAATACAGGCAATAAAAAATTACAGTACAGTAGAAAAGTAAACATAGGCAGTGTAAACAATATAATTAACTCTGAATATATGCATATGAGCAAGTAGGCGTGATCAAAGGTGCAGATGAGGGTCTGTATGCCCTATCAGTTATATTAAACATTACAATAAATATTGTTACAATAAACACTAGAATCTAAATCTATACTATGGCAATGGAGAATTGATAATATGCATCATCTCAAAAACCTTACTTTATCGTTTTTAAACCTTTTACACACAAAGCTGAATGCTTCTAATTTTCATAAAATAGTTGGAAATGTCACGCAGGAGTATAATATAAAATATTATTTATGTAACATTATTCGATTATTTGATGTTATCTACGTGACGTATCAGAGTTTCTTGGAGTCAAGGTATCCAAGAAGAACCACTTTACTCTGCTGCAGGAAGCAAACATTTTCAAAAGTGATTTGTTTCTTTTACTTCATTAATTATGTATGTGATTGTAGTCCCTCTTGAGTGTGTGTTTGGCAGCTTAGAATAATAGAATAATTGTACTTATTGGATGGATGTGTTGTGAATAGAATTCTCAATGGAGCAGAAAGCATAATACATTTTCAAAAGTGATTGTTTTTACTTTAATATGTGGAGTGTATATTTTGGTGTATAGTGTATAGCTTGGTCTTAAACAAAGTATTCTGCCTTCTCTCCCAAGCTTGGCAAATAAAATCTGCTACAAAAAGTCCCCTTCCTGAAAGCACAAGGTTTTCATAATCATCCAGCTCAAAGAAATCAACATAAATGGAGGACATTTTACTAAAAAAGTACATCCCGTATGTCCTTGTAGATAGGACAGTAAAACTTCTACAATTTGCCTGCAGTGGTTATCTCCCCAAATAAAGTCTGTCCTCCTCTGGGGTGGCATTAAACCTGCCTGTCTTTAGGGCTAATGGTAATGTCCCTGAACGTATCAGTGAGTGCACATAGGGATCTTTGTCTTTTGTTTAAATTATACTTCACATAAAGTTCTGCCCTGTAGCTATTCTTTATGAGACAATAAAGATGTGCTGTGAATAAAATTCTCGGGTCATTTAATATATTGTAGTCAATGGAGAATAGAGCATATTTATAGTTTACCTATGCAGCGAGGAATCGTCATGGAAATAAAATTCTAAAATTGTAATGTCTCCATTAGGCATGCTAGATATCAGATATTGGAGTTTTTTTCTCGAAAACTAACTTTTTATTTTATTTCTGGCATTATTGTTCACATATTAAAGTCAGAATGCAAAGGAACATGTCATCCCACGTCTCAGTTGGTTCAACATGTTCATGCCGGTCAAGGCCTCTGAGTGGAGCTTTAGAAATGCTTTTCATTTTCATAAACGAGTTGGAAACGCTCTGTCAAAGATATTACAGGAAGATACAGAGCAGCAGCAAGACTGAGGAGTAGGACTTCTTCTTCCTCTTATTGTTCTTCTTCCTCTCTTGTTCTTTTTCTGCTTCTTGTTCTTCTTCTTGTTATTTTTCTAGTTTGTGTTATTTTTTTGTGTTCTTCTTGTTATTTTTCTTGTTCCTGTTCTTTTTCTTCTTCTTCTTCTTCTTCTTCTTCTTCTTCTTCTTCTTCTTCTTCTTCTTCTTCTTCTTCTTCTTCTTCTTCTTCTTCTTCTTCTTCTTCTTCTTCTTCTTCTTCTTCTTCTTCTTCTTTTTCTGGTTATTTTTCTTCTTCTTCTTTTGCTAGTTCTTCTTCTTCCTCTTCTTGTTATTCTAGTTTCTAGTTCCTCTTTTTCTAGTTCTTCTTGTTCTTCTCGTTGTTGTTCTTCTTCTTCTTTTTCTAGTTCTTCTAGTTGTTATTCTTGTTCTTCTTCTAGTTCTTCCTCCTATTCCTCTTCTTCTTATTGTTCTATTGTTCTTCTTATTGTTCTCTTTGTTCTTCTTCTTGTTATTCCTCTTCCTGTTCTTCCTATATTTGTTTAGTTGTTTCTGCTTGTTTCACGCTCTCCTCATGCACTCTCTCACTGTCTGCTGCTCATCACTGTTCTCAGTACTCTCTGTCAGTCATACATCACTCGCACTACAAGAGCGTTGCCAATCTCGTGGCGATAACTTCAAACATGCTTGAAATCACCGGGGAGTCAGAACGCGCCTCTGAACCGCTCTGACTCAACAAGCGTCGGTCCACGGTTCCGACCGACTGATTTTTGGCTACGGCGAGGTATAGGTTCTTATCACAGATCTCAGATCAGATTAGTCTGAGACTGGGGGGACACCGTTCTAGATAGCCGAGGATAACGAGCAGGAGTTGTGAGGGCAGAGGGATGTCTGACACCATCAGTCTCTCTCTCCAGGCCTTGTGTGTAACCGGACCTTTGACAACTATGCCTGCTGGCCCGACGGACTGCCCAACACCACTGTCAGCGTGTCCTGTCCGTGGTACCTGCCCTGGCACCACGAAGGTAAGAACCCCTTCACTACCACACTACCAAATGGTTAACCCTTTCACTGTGACAATACAGAAGGTTAACCCTTTCACTTGCTTGAGGAAGACCGGTAAGGTCGAAACGTCGCATCTATTGCCTTTTTCTGTCTATTAAAACACCTTGGAACTACAAGTGAGTTGCGAGCCCCGCTTTGTTCTTATGTATTACTGTTTTTACAGTTTGGCTCAGCACCAACAAATGGAGGATGTGCGTTATTTATTTTTTCTGTAACCCTTTCACTGTCACACGACAAAGGGTTAACCCTTTCACTACCACACGACAGAAGGTTAACCCTTTCACTATCATACTACAGACGGTTAGTGTGGTAGTGAAAGGTTCACCTTCTGTAATGTGGTAGTGAAAGGGTTAGAACAGGCACATACAGTACTGTACTGTAAGGCTCTTGTAGCCGATCCAAATATAACTTTAATCCTTATAACATATTCAACTCTTAAACCGCTGGACTCTTGTCTATCATTCTGCCCTCAGATTTATTACTGGTGGTGACAGGTATGATACCCACCAGTGTCCTTTATGAAAAGGTTGGATGTCCTTCTCTGGTTGAAAGGCGTAACTATCATTGGTATTTTGTTTA
>NC_140178.1:16012098-16019598 GCF_963971535.1 Notolepis coatsorum
GGTGTTTAATCAATGATCCCCGCTTTCTATTCTTGCACAAGGACCAATCAGCATGGGTATGGGCGGGTAAATTTTCCATTGATGGGGATTTGATCGGCTGTTTTTAAATAAAGAGCGGCCGCAGGATTAATGACGTTAACGTTAGTTAGGCCAGAGAAACAAATGTACTCATTAAAATTGTTGGACCTGCAAGATTTGTACTTTGTACTTTGTAGGTCTGCATTTTAAACGAGTAAAAAGTATGTTTTTTCCCTCTGAAATGTAATTGAGTAAAAGTACAAGTATACAAACCTAATAATACTCGAGTAAAGTACAAATCCCCCAAAACAGTACTTAAGTATTGTAACAAAGTACAATTACTCAAGTACTTTACACCCCTGGGCAATAGTAGAAAGACATAAATATAGGCAATATAATTTACATTTGTAGCATTAATATGGCTGATTACTATGACCACACAAATCCACTGTTTATAAAGTCCCATGTTATGTAATTTTACGATTTGGTTTATCATAAAAAATAATGCAAATAATGTACAGAGATAAAGCAAAGTTACCCCCGGACTGTGTGCAACGTTTTCTTTCAATACAGGGGAGTTTGTAAGTTCACTGTTCAAAAAGCTAAGAAAGGGATTAAAAGGAGATGTATTTTTAATGTTGAGTTTAACTTGTGGAACAATGCTGATGGTATACAAGAATACATCATTCCCTTTTGGTTTTCAAAAAAATTGTTTGTATAGCTATTTTGAGAGTTTTTGTTTTTGTTTTCGAGGCTTAATTTGATAAAAAAAAATATATATAGGACAGGCATACAGTATATAAGCACTATGCTTTAGCCTGTACCTTTTCATCCACTGCCAAAATCAAAGACTGTGACTACACTACTACTACTACTACTACTACTACTACTACTACTACTACTACTACTACTACTACTACTACTACTACTACTACTACTACTACTACTACTACTACTACTACTACTACTACTACTACTACTACTACTACTACTACTACTACTACTACTACTACTACTAGCAGTTTCAATGGGTTCACCTCCCAGTCCCACTACATCCTTGGTTTGTTGTCCGTCGTCACCCAGGAAGTTGCACTGCATGAGGAACAACATCCACATGAACCTGTTCGCCTCCTTCATCCTGCGCGCGCTGTCCATCCTCATCAAAGACGCTCTGATGGTCGCCCCTGCGCTGCCGCTCAACATCACGTCCGCGGACATGAACAGTGACCAGGAGCAGGGCTTCAACAGGGTGGAGCCTCCGGTGGAGCTGCTGGTCACCAACGAGGTTAGTCACTGACTTAAAGGAACACGTCAACATTTGAGGAAATTAGCTTACCGTCTTCTCCAGAGAGAGACGAGAAGATAGATACCAGTTTCCTCTCTGTGTGCGTTCAGTAGAAAGCTATCCGGCTGCACGTTAGCCTAGCTTAGCACAATTAATGTAAGCGGACAGTGACGGGTAGCCTAGGCATTGTCCAACTGACACCTCTCCCGAAGGCTAACCGGCACTGTCCGCTTCCATTCATTGTGCTAAGCTAGGCTAACATGCAGCCAGATTGCTTTCTACTGAACGCACAGAGAGGAAACTGGTATCTATCTTCTTGTCTCTCTCTGGAGAAGACGGTAAGCTAATTCACAAAATGTTGACGTGTTCCTTTAAGGATTTTAGATTTTGATCGTTTGATTTGATATTTATTTATCTCCAACAAATATACGGATCACTATCTATTTTTGAACTGTGTTGTTATTGCTCTGTTTCGTTTCCTCTTGTAGTCCATTCCATGAAGCGAATGATGACGAATTTAAGGGGATTTTACTCCCTCAATCCAGGGTTAGATACATCTGGATTTCAGGATGACCTACTGGTCAGAATGATGCCACAGGGGGTGGCTGGGTGGGTAGTGTAGACGTCTAAGCACTCGCCTACCACCACAGAGACCCGGGGTTCAAAATCCCAGTGTCAGCGGCACCTCCAGCTATTGGTCAGTCGTTGAGTCCTGGTCGTTGTAACATCAACTCCCACTGGTTAGTCCCTGTTCGGCAGGGAGAGGCTCTGGGGACAATAGCTCTGCATGTTCTCCCAGTGAAACTCCTCGCTGTCAGGTGAAAAGAAGCGGCTGGCGACTCCACATGGGGTCATCCCTATGTTCCCCGGGTCCTATGTTCCCCGGGTCCTATGTTCCCCGATTGATTGATTGAACATTTTATAAATTTTTATTATTTTATTAATTATTAATGTCCGCCCTCTTTCGAAGTTGGTTAAGGTTAGAGTTTGGAATCAGGGCTAGTGGTCTAACTACCGGGGAACATAGGACCTGGGGAACATAGGACCCGGGGAACATAGACATGCTCCCCTCCACATGTATCGGAGGAGGCATGTGGCAGTTCTACACACCCTCCCCAGACCGACAGTAGGTCAGCGCAACGACCAGGAGGGAATTGGCATAACGACTAAATTGAGGGGTTGGGAGAAAAGGTAGAAAGAAAAAATAAATGTTTTTATGTACGGATTCCAGGGCGGTGTTGTTGTAAAAACTGACAATAGTTTGGGGGATGGCTCCCTCTCCCTGTTTTATCGCAGACGACAGTTGGCTGTCGCATCGCCGTGGTGATGATGCAATACAGTATTATGGCCAACAGCTATTGGCTGCTGGTGGAAGGCATCTACCTCCATAACCTCCTGGTCGTCACGGTCTTCACTGAGAGGAACTACTTCAACATCTACCTGTGCATCGGCTGGGGTGAGCGTGTGTGAGAGAGAGAGAGAGAGAGAGAGAGAGAGAGAGAGAGAGAGAGAGGAGAGAGAGGGAGAGAGAGAGAGAGAGAGAGAGAGAGAGAGAGAGAGAGAGAGAGAGAGAGAGAGAGAGAGAGAGACGATGGTTGACTATGGAGTGTTTGATAATTTTGATGGCAAACAGAATGGCTGCTTTGCATTCAGACTGCTTCCATGTCTTCGTAGGTGCTCCACTCATATTCCTGGTGCCCTGGGTGGTCGTTAAATATCTGTTTGAAAATCAAGAGTAAGTGCTCAAAATTGTACTCTCTCTCTCTCTCTTTCCTAATCCTTTCGTTCATCTTTCACTCCTCCTTCACTTCCAAAGTCAAGTGTTAGAAATAGAAATGTCTGTCGATCCTCGTCGTCGCCGCAATCACGCTGGGAAGACCTTTTGCAAAATGAGGTCAAGCGACGCTCTTGCTACAAATCCATTCCGGTGTTGCCGGCCACTTTCTGGTCCATTTGCCAGACGGCGGGCGGCTGTGTGGCGGTCCCCCGTTATGGTAATTGGAGTTGCCTGTGTCATGCATGCTTGTCCCAATTCATTTGTATAGTAGCTAGGCTTTGCCTAGTGCTCACATTCATCAAATAAAAAAAACTTTGTAAAATACTTTTTAAAAAGTAGATCTATTCTATATGTGCAGCAGAGTACAGAGTAGCTTAAGTTTCACTTTCACTTTGAGAGTCGATTTGACTTTGAGTGAAGGAGAGAAAGAATCTCTAGAGACGACACCACATTACACAACGATGACGGAGGATTCAGTAATCTTTCGGATTTAAACCCTGCAGCAGCTTGACTAGAGAGGAGCTCGGAGGACCGGTCCAGAAGAGCAACAGTATGTTTGCATTAACGGCTGCAGCTACATTGATACGGACGGAAGGTATTACTGTCCATTGGTTTATTTCACAGCTCTGTGAATAGGCACAGGGAAGCAAGACAGAGACCAGGCTTGGTGTACCCATCAACAACGACACCAGGCTGGGTGTACTCATTAGAGCCCAGGCTGGGTGAACCCATCAGAGACTACAGGCTGGGTGAACCCATCAGAGATGAGAGGTTGGGTGAACCCATCAGAGATGAGAGGTTGGGTGAACCCATCAGAGATGACAGGCTGGGTGAACCCATCAGAGACGACAGGCTGGGTGAACCCATCAGAGACTTCAGGCTGGGTGAACCCATCAGAGACTACAGGCTGGGTGAACCCATCAGAGACTACAGGCTGGGTGAACCCATCAGAGATGACAGGTTGGGTGAACCCATCAGAGATGACAGGTTGGGTGAACCCATCAGAGACTACAGGCTGGGTGAACCCATCAGAGACTACAGGCTGGGTGAACCCATCAGAGACTACAGGCTGGGTGAACCCATCAGAGATGACAGGTTGGGTGAACCCATCAGAGATGACAGGTTGGGTGAACCCATCAGAGATGACAAGTTGAGTGAACCCATCAGAGCCTACAGGCTGGGTGAACCCATCAGAGATGACAGGTTGGGTGAACCCATCAGAGATGTCAGGTTGGGTGAACCCATCAGAGATGACAGGTTGGGTGAACCCATCAGAGACAGACCTTGTTTGTAGCTTGCAACTGGGCCAAAAGAAAGCAAATAGTGTTCATCTTAATATTTAATTCTTGCATTCAGCCCAAAAACCGTCTATTCATTCATTATACAACATTTTCTGACATTACATAAAGCTCTTCAAAATATGTCTCTCTCTCTCTCTTTTTTTCTCTCTCTCTCTTTCTCCTTTCCTGAAAGTACAGCATGGCTTTCTGTTTCTCACACATTTCTTCAGTCATGAGAAGGAAGTTCTCCCTTGCTCACTGTGCCAAGCACAGTCGCATCACTGTGTTTGTCTCTAGGGCTTTGGAGAAATGGTTTTAGTTTGCAGGTTGAGGTGCACAAAGAAGGTTCCTCTCACAATGTGCTAGCCATTCCCAAAGACGTCTACTATGTGGATCTGTCGGCTTCTATAGGTTACTATGGGACATTCCAGTGTCGTGGTGATTTCTGTTTTATCATGGTACTGGCCATTGTATGAATAATTTATTGTATGTATATATATGTATTGCAATATATATGTATTGCCATGGTACCATTTTTACACGTATAATGCCATGGTATAATCCAATTTAAATAATGATACCAAATACTATGATACTTTTATTTGAGAATACCATGATACTTGTATTTGAGAATACCATGATAGTTGTTGATTCTCAATGCTTTACTCACAGGTGTTGGGAGCGAAATATAAACATGCATTTCTGGTGGATAATCCGCTCGCCTATACTGTTGGCTGTAGTGGTAAGTAACCACCACCACCACTACCACCACTACCACCACTACTACCACTACCACTACCACTACTACTATGACCACTACCACTACCACTACTACCACTACCACCACCACTACTACCACTACTACTACCACTACCACCACCACTACTACCACTACCACCACTACTACTACCACTACCACTACTACTACTACTACTACTACTACTACTACTACTACTACTACTACTACTACTACTACTACTACTACTACTACTACTACTACTACTACTACTACTACTACTACTACTACTACTACTACCACTACCACCACTACCACTACCACCACCACTAATACTACTACCACCACCACCACCACTACTACCACTACCACCACTACCACCACCACTACCACCACTACTACCACCACTATCACCACTACCACTACTACCATCACTACCACCACTACCACCACCACAACTACCACCACTAACATCACTACCACCACTACCATCACTACTACCATCACCACCACCACTACCCCCACTACCGTCACTACCACCACTACCATCACTACTACCATCACTACCACCATTACCACCACTACTACCATCACTACCATCACTACCATCACCACCACCACTACCACCACTACCATTACCACCACTACCATCACTACCACCACCACCACCACCACCTCCACTACTACCATCACTACCACCACTGCCATCACTACCACCACTACCACCACTACCAGCACTACCACCACTACCATAACCACCACCACTACCATCACCACCACCACCTCCACTACTACCATCACTACCACCACTGCCATCACTACCACCACTACCATCACCACCACTACCACCACCACTACTACTACTACCCTCACCACCACCACAACTACTACTACCCTCACCACCACCACAACTACCACTACTACTACCATCACCACCACCACCACCACTACTACAACTACTACCACCACCATCACCACTACCACCACCACCACCACCACCATCACCACCATCACCACCATCACCACCATCACCACCATCACCACCACCACCACCACCACTACCACTACCACTACCACCACCACCACCACTACCACGAACACAGGCTAGGTATTGGGGGGTCTGCCCTAAACTGGTTCGCATCCTACTTGAGCGGCCGCTCCTTTTCGGTCAGTTTGGGTGGACACTCCTCCCCCACAGCTAGTCTACCGTATGGGGTCCCCCAAGGTTCCATCCTGGCCCCCATACTCTTCTCCATCTACATGCTCCCCCTGGCCGAAATCATCCAGAAACACAACATTTCATATCACTTTTATGCCGATGACTCCCAAATCTACCTTCCCCTCAACCCCTCTGACACAGCTAACCTAGACTCTCTTAAAAACTGTCTTAGGGACATAAAAAGTTGGATGGCCCTCAACTTCCTACAGCTAAATGAAAATAAAACAGAGATCATTTTGTTTGGCCCCCCCTCTTCCACCAAAACACTCTCCAACAGCCTAGGACAACTCTCCACCCACCTCAAACCCCATGTCAAGAGCCTGGGTGTAATCTTTGACCCAGAGCTCAAATTCGACCGGCAGGTAAATGGCGTAGTCAAGTCATGCTTCTTCCAACTCTGCAACATCAGTAAAATAAAAACAATCCTTTCACCCGTCGACCTGGAAACAGTAGTCAATGCATTCATCACATCACGCCTTGACTACTGCAATGCCCTCTACACTGGCATCAGTCAGGCAGCCATGTCCCGCCTCAAAATGGTCCAGCACTCTGCAGCTAGGTTCCTTACCGGCACCAGAAAGAGAGAGCACATCACACCAGTGCTAGCCTCCCTACACTGGCTCCCAGTCCCACTTAGAATAGATTTCAAAATCCTCCTCCTCACCTTCAAGGCACTATCGGGTGCAGCACCCCTATACATCACCGAGCTCATCACCCCCTACGCAGCACCCAGGTCACTAAGATCCTCCAACCAGGCTCGGCTGGTCCCCCCCCCCCCCCCCCCCCCCGCACCAGACTAAAAAAGAGAGGCGATCGCTCCTTCAAGGCCATAGCCCCCAAACTATGGAACCAGCTTCCCCTGGAGATTCGATCTGCCCCTACGCTGGAGACATTTAAGGCCTGTTTAAAAACCCACTTTTATTCCCTAGCCTTCGATTACTCCTGATTCTCCCACACCCTAACCCACACACTCCCATGCAATTATATCCTGCCCCCTCCCTCTTGTATCTCTTCTCTGTCCCTGGTGTGCTATACTGTACTTTGTGCTCCCCTATCCGCTTGTCCTATTTTTTGAATGTACTGTACTGTCCTGTCCTGTTTGTATTTGTGTATTTTATAGGACATTGATTTTATGCTTTGACTCTACTGTACAGCACTTTGGTTGGCTCTCGAGCTTTTAAATGT